>NW_010165603.1:0-2301 GCF_000695765.1 Mesitornis unicolor | reverse complement strand
CTCTCTCTGACCCTTAAACAGAGACAATTATTTGTTTCTTTTCTGTTCCATTTACTCTTTCATTTTCTACTGGCATATTACTTTGTAGTAAGTGAGGCATGAACACTCATTTTCACTAGCAAAACAGATCGTTTACCTAATTAGATTATAAAGAGTTTTGTTACGTTTACCACTGTTTTTCATGTAACAGAAATAAAATACAGTGTGATCAAAGAGAAAAGATGTGAGCTACCCACATAACTCAGTCTTAAGCATTTTTTATGAAAAAATACACATATTAAGAAAAAGATAGTTTAATGAATGTCATAACATGGATCTGTTCTCTCTGTTTTTCATTACTATAGTGATGCAGAATAGCCATAAAGTTGCTGTATCTAACCCTTTGAGAATGATTTTGACTGATGAAATTTCTAATGGAAGATAATCGACATATCATATTCTACCTTTGAATCATTGCTGGAAGAAAAGTGGCATGATAAGTCTCCTATTTTTGCTTTGTATACACAGATATATTCTTCCTTAGATAGCAATTTGGAATAGCTGTGAACAGGATGTTCTTGTGCAGCTAGTGATACTGAAAATATTTATTTTTTTAATTGCAAGTATTCTTATATGCATTTTCTACTTATTTTCCACACTGAAGCTGGTAAGCACACAATACATATACATAATTTGATCAAGGTCCACTCCAGTAAAGGAATGTCAGGGTCATGGTTCTCCCAAAATGTCCTTGCTCCACAGGCCCTGACTGCTGCTCTTGAAAACTCAGAACTAAAAGTGCCTTTATGTTAGCTATGCCTTCATCATTGCCTTCACTAGTACTCACATAGCTAACTCGGTGAAATATGGACTGATAATTGGATGAAAAATTGGCTAAACTATAAGGCTTAACGCTTATAGTCATCAGCAGTCCTACGTCCAATTGGCAGCGACCTTACTGATCAGTACTGCAGCTAACACGGTTTATTAACAATGTGGATGGCAGAATGGTGTGCATCCTCAGCCAGATTACAGCTGGTATCACAATGGGAGAGGTGGTTCAAAGTGACCTCAACAAGAAGGAGAAGGAAAAAAAAAAAAGAGGTAGACAAAGTGCTTGTGAAAATTTAAAAAGATAAATGAAAAGCTCTGCACCTGGGACAAAATAATCCCATTGTGAAGTACAAGACAAGGCAGATTGACTAGAAAACAGCTTTGCCAAAAAAAACCACCTGGTAAACATCAAAGCTGATCATAAGCTAACAGTGTGGCTCAGCACCAAAGAAAGCCAACCACATTCTGAGCTGTACTAAGAGCACTGTAGTCAACAGTTCCAGGGAGATGATTTTTCCTCTTTATCCAGCATCTATGAGACATTTTGTGTGGCTCAGTAGAAGAAAGACTTTGATGTATTGGAGTAGGACTAGTGCCAATGGCATCCTGGGGTGTATCAGGAGGGGGGTGGTTAGTAGGTCGAGAGAGGTTCTCCTCCCCCTCTACTCTGCCCTGGTGAGACCGCATCTGGAATATTGTGTCCAGTTCTGGGCCCCTCAGTTCAAGAAGGACAGGGAACTGCTGGAGAGAGTCCAGCGTAGGGCTACAAAGATGATCAAGGGAGTGGAGCATCTCCCTTATGAGGAGCGGCTGAGGGAGCTGGGTCTCTTTAGTTTGCAGAAGAGGAGACTGAGGGGAGACCTCATTCATGTTTATAAATATTTAAAGGGTGAGTGTCACGAGGATGGAGCCAGGCTCTTCTCGGTGACAAACAATGATAAGACAAGAGGTAATGGGCACAAGCTGGAACACAGGAGGTTCCACTTAAATTTGAGAAGAAACTTCTTCTCAGTGAGGGTGACAGAGCACTGGACCAGGCTGCCCAGAGAGGTTGTGGAGTCTCCTTCTCTGGAGACATTCAAAACCCGCCTGGATGCCTTCCTGTGCAACCTCATCTAGGTGTTCCTGCTCCGGCAGGGGGATTGGACTAGATGATCTTTTGAGGTCCCTTCCAATCCCTAACGTTCTGTGGTTCTGTGTGTGTGGTAGTGCAAGCCACCAGGATCATTTGGTCCTCAAGCATGAGGAAAGGCTGAGAAATTTGATTTTCCCAGTCTCAAGAGAGGGGTTCAGAGAGATCTTATAGTTGCTTTCAGCTACCTAATGGAAGGAAATAATGAAGACAAGAGCCTTCTCAGACGTGTGCAGTAACAGGACAAGAAGGAACATATGTGCAAAGTAATAGCAATAACAAGGTAAATCATAGGTTAGTAAAATCCAAGAAAATGTGCTGAGAGGAATCACAGAATCGTTCAGTTGGAAAAGACC
>NW_010165602.1:9131-14095 GCF_000695765.1 Mesitornis unicolor | reverse complement strand
CCCAGGGCGGGCGCTAGGGGGCGGTGTCGGACCGGAGACCCGGGGCCTTCCCCGCTCCACCCACCCGCGGGGGTTCTGGAGGCGCGATCCAGGCGCAACCGGAGAGCATCGCGGCCGGGTTTCCAAGCAGCTTTAGGAGCTCAGGTCAAAGACGTCCTCATGACATTGACCGAGGTAAACTGGGGGGGCACAGCGGCTCTCCCTGCGCCCCAGAAGCTCACGTTTGGGTGGCAGTGTGTCCACAGCACCCCCGACACTGCTGGACGGAGGCTGAAAAGACTGTTTGCTCTCCGTCCGTTACATCCCTTCCTCGCCGACGTGGCTTGGGGGAGCAGCGGTAAGATGTTGCTGTATGGGCTTTTCCTCCTGTGGGAGAGGTCAAGAGGCAGTGGTGGTTTGCATCCTCAAAAAACAAAACCCACCCCGATACAGAATTATGGCTATGGTTTTGTACAGACAGAACAGGGAAAGAACCAAAGGAAGACACATTTCATCTCCTTGGATCTCTCCTAATTGTCTCTGCCAATTGCAAGGCATTAATCCTTGGTTCTCCACTCACAGGGACCAGGACCAGCCCAACAACCCATAAACCAACACCACCAGCAGCACACTTTGGTCCCTGCGGCACTAGTAAGCAAGAAAACCTCAATCCAGCATCTCAGAGGCACCCCAGGACCATGTGTCACTGCATCCAGACCCCTCCACGTGCTCCACTCAGTTGCGTTTTTACCACCTTATTCTGAAATTCCTAATTCTGCTGGCAAAACGCAGCAAAGACCAAAGCTCACCTTCCTGTGTGACTGTGCCAGGGTCCCCGCTGGGGTGGACCTGTCCTGCCCTGGGAACAGCAGGGGCTCCGTGTGGTTCCCCAGGACACGGCCCTGACCGGTTCATCTCCAACTCATTTGCCACAAGGCAGAGCAACAAGAGAGCGATTGTTCCTTGGCATTACGCTTCCAGGAGAGGGAGAATCAATACCTCCCAGTCACCATTTCAGTCATTCCCTTCGGGCACAGCCTGTGCTGGAATAAAGGGGCCGTCCCATGGGGTGAGGCTGGACCAGCAGGTGCAGAAGCAGCAGGAGCTCCCAGATAAAGCAGAGGTCTCGAAGAAGACAGGCTGAAGTATCATTAAGAGCATTTCCCCACCTGAGACACAGCCTCTGGTAGGACCTGGAGAAGGTTATTTCAGTTTTCTGTGCTTTGGGTTTTTTTTTTTCCCTCCCCATCAACAGGGACAGCGTGGGGCTCCCCACCCACTGAGATGCTGCAAAGATAAATTCCCAGTTACCTGTGAGGCTGTTGAAAATTCACCAGAGAAGCATCAGAGAAACGCTGACCGGTTTCCACAGGAAAAACACTGAACGGTTTCAGTGACAAATCAGCTGGTTTAGAGCTTCTCCAGGGAAGCAATTGCTTGGAGCCAGGTTACAGTCAGGAGGGGACACACAGACTGTAGGATGGCAACAGCCTTGCAGAGCTGAACCCAGGACTGTCGGTCTCTTGGAAGCAGCCACGACAGGGTCATCTCTTGCGCAGGCAGCTCATGGAGATGGAGGGAGGTCGTTTGTGCTGTCCTGCCCCACGCTGCCCTGCAGGGACAGGAGCACAAGGTAGGAAACCGAGCGCTGCCGCCCCTTCTGCTTCTGGCTCCCGTCAGCCTTGTCCAGGAGGGCTCTGCTACTCCCAAACCTGGCCCCTGGTCTCCTCAACACGAGGGAGACTTGCATTTAAAGATGAACATTATGTACTTTCTAATCTAAACATAGATGGGTAGCACTCCAGGCCCTGAACTGCAGGGGAGGTGGCAGCCCCAGGCACAGGGCTAAAGTCGGACTGCACGCACACCTCGTCAGACAGCGGGGGCAAGCAGAGGGACACCTCCCTGCTGCCCGGCCACCTTGGCACTTCTGGGTATCCAGAGCACGCTCCAGCCCCCTGCAGCTCCCTCCCTGTGAGCACCAGCACAGTGCCCAGCAGCGCCCAGGAGCTACCGGCTACCCTGGGGCTGCCCATGGCTTTGCACTTGCAAGGAGAGCACGCGTCTGCTGCATGAAGTGGGTCCCCCCGGCCTCACTTCAGGTCCACAGAGCTGGTAGACAAACCCCGCTTGCCAGGCAGAGCTGAACACAGCGTGGTTTCAAACACCACCCCCTAAAGCGGCTACAAGATCCGAGCAGGGCGCCTGGAGAAGCAGATCAGGGTGTCTGTACCCCGGCCATCAGTGTGTTGGCACCGGTCTGTGTCCTCTGGCCCCAAAATCTGGTTTGGTTTGTGGGGTTCGTTGTTGTTTTCGTGGACGTAGCATGAAAAAACCCTGAGCTGCATCCCACAGACCCACCTGGAGCTCAGTGTGGGCCAGAGGACAGAGCTGCCAGCGCACAACCACCTTACACTGAAGCACCCTCGGGGCTCTTTAGCTCTGCTGCATGCTGAAGGTTAAGGTGGGGAGTTCACCGGCAAAAATCCTTCTCCTGCAAAAGGGAAGAGAGAGAATCAGCAAGTCCATCGTGTGCATTTGTCCAACCCTTCCCTGGCATCTGCTTGGTGCCAAGAGAGACCACTGCAGCTTGGCTGAACACCACAGCCAATGCTCTGTGGAGGAGGCCCTGCGCTCTCCTCCAGCCACAGCGCTGAGCAGGGTCCCTCTGCAAGGCCCTGGTGGGCGAGGAGCAGCGTGCAGACACCCGCTTTGTGGAGCATGGGCCTTGTCGGCTCGTAGCCTGCTGGCACCCTGCTGCTTTCAGGAGAGGGACTCCTGCGTTTTGTGACACCCCTAAAAACAGGCCAGAGGCTGGGGGAGCCGTTAATGCAGGGGAGGTTTCCATCAGCAGCAAAGCCACAGGACGATTTGATAACGCAATCCCACTGCAACGGTGGCAGCAAGGAAAAGCTCCAGATGCGCTCGGGCCTGTTAAAGAGTTAAAAAACCCCCGGGCTGCCATGGGGCTGGCGTGTCCATGGCTTTGTGTTCCTGGAAAACGCACACTGCAGAACATCCTGTCTGGGCTGGGTAGCGTACCCGGCTGGCAGGACGCCTGGGCAGGGCAGGAGCCCATTTCTCCCCTTTCCCAAGCCGGTTTCTCAAAGCGGCTTTGTGGCGGGGTCGAGGTCTTTGTGGCGGGGTCGAGGTCTTTGTGGCGAGGCTGCTTTTCTGGAAGCCGAGGTGCTCCCCTGTGCCCCGGCCTCTCCGTCCTGCAGCCGAAGGAGCATTTCCCAGACCACCCACCTCAGGCTGGCTCCTCTGGGGCCGTGCTCCCACAGCCCATTTCTCATTGTCCCCTCTGGTTCGTGCCTGCAAATTATTTCTCACGTGTCTAATAGATAAGGGCTGCAGAGCAACAAGAAAGGCACGTTCCTGGCTGCCAGAATTGCTGCGGGAGGAGATCGCAGCCAGGTGGAAACCAGTGGTAATTTGAAAGCAATTCCTGGAGGCCACCGACTCCCATGTGCCAACTGTGAGCTACAGGAGGGCAGGCACAGGCCACAGAGCTCCAGTTTCACAGTGGCAGAGCTGTAGTGAGATCAGCTTGCTATGGGAAGAGTGGAAATGGGAGGAAGGCACACGTCACCTCTTCCCTTCACTTTAACCTGCCTGCTCCTCCACAGAGGGGGAAAAACCTGAGTATGCAACAAACCTCACAGCCTCTCTCAGGACTTGACTTTGAATGAGTTGGCCAGAATGACTTCCTCTCTCCTCTTTCCTATTACACTACCAAGAGATTTCGTTAAAATAAATGAATCCTCCTCAGTACAGCTGCCTCAAAGGGCGGCAGTGCCAGCTTAGCTCTTCAAGGCAAAGCAAGCAGTGATGGAAAAGGCCTGCATAGAATCACAGAATGGCTCGGTTGGAAAAGCCCTCTGAGATCATCACGTCCAACCGTTCCTGTCTACCCCCTAAACCATATCCCTAAGTACCTCATCTACCCGCTCTTTAAACACATCCAGGGATGGTGACTCCACCACCTCCCTGGGCAGCCTGTTCCAGCTTCTGACGACCCTCTCAGTAAAGAACTTCCTCCTTATCTCTAACCTGAACCTCCCTTGGCACAGCTTGGTGCCGTTTCCCCTTGTTCTATCCCCCATCACCTGGGAGAAGAGACCAGCACCCACCTCTCTCCAAGCTCCCTTGAGGCAGTTGTAGGTGGTGTTGAGGTCTCCCCTCAGCCTTCTCTTCTCCAGGCTAAAGCACCAGGGGATCAATGGGTGCCCACTCCTGTGGAGCTTCTGCCTCTGCCGCCCTCCTGATGCAGCACAGCCGCCGAGGAGAAGGAACAGCAGAGCCTGCGCCCACACATCAGAAAGCTCTCTCCAATGCTTCCTATGCTGTCCTGCTGCCCTCTTTGGGTTGGTATTTTGCAAATCAGAGCCATCTTCTGCCTTAAAATAACACCCTCTTCCTACATACCCTGTTCTCTACGTAGGCTCCAAGATCAATCAGCCATTTATTCTGTTCACCCCTTCTTCCTCTCTGAAGTCCTTCCACGCCATACATCACCTCTTCAAACCTTTCTCCCCCTTCCCTTTCCCATCATTAAGGACTCGGCCAGCGTCTCCTGGCTCGCCGCTTCCCAAAGCGCCACCAGTGATGGGGACACCGCAGAGCCAGCGGCTCCGGGTGCCGTGGTCATCAGTGCAGGGCCCGTGCCTGGAAGAAAAGCATGCAGCACATTTTCCCCACACGCTCCCCAAAACACATCTTCTCTCCTTACATCAAAGCCAGGCTCAACCTCATTCCCTCCTCGAGGCCTTCCCGTGCCTTTCACCCTTCCTGACGCAGGCAGCCCCCTTGCTTTGCTGCTGTCCCGTCCCCATGCTCAGCCCCCATTGGTTTCCCACCGCTGCCATGGCAGAGCCGTGTAACGACCACGTCCTCCCTTCCTCCCCATCGTCAACCGCTCACTGCAGCTCGCTCCCCAGGAACTCAGACTGCACGGGCTACATTTTATCTGGGGGCACAGGAAA
>NW_010165602.1:3662-9100 GCF_000695765.1 Mesitornis unicolor | reverse complement strand
TTTCCCTATCGCATCCATCAATTGTTTCGCTTGCATATGGCGCTAGAGAAAGTAAAGGCAAATGCATGCCCTGCCCGGCCCCGTGCAGCACATCCACATTTACAGCAGGGACTCCATACGGAAGGCGCCGCTGCGCCGCGCTCACTCGTGATCTGCCGCAACTCCAGCCCGCGAGGCCCAGGCGGTTGAAATAAACACACGAGAGATTACAGATTCACTTCAAAAGAACTTTTTGTTGTTTTTTTTTTTAATTTAGAAATGCAGTTATATACATAGAACAATTAAATTAAACTTTGTACAAATATTAAAATACTATCTTCACACCCACTGCAATGTACAGGGTACCAGAAAATAGATATAAAATAAAGCAAAATAAAACTGATTGAGTGACATCCTGCACAGCATCAATTCTGGTTTTGTCTTCAAATCCCACGTGTATCTGGAGTACCGTTCTGCAAATAATTCCATAGTGGTGCAACTCGGGTAAAAAAGAAAACGCGTACAGGAAAGAAAAGATTAATGCACAAAGGCAAATCAAGCTCCCCTTGCATTTGCATCAGCAGCTACAGCAGTCAGCCCCCGCATCACAGGACATGTGCTGCACAGACGACTTCGCTTTGTCCTCTTTTGGAAGGAAAGAACTCTGAGAGTCGGACTGAAAAGGTTTTCCAGCACAGCTCGGTCACCTCTGTCAGCCCAGGACAGGAGCAGCAGCACGGCTGACAAAGCACACGCACAGCAGCAGCGGGAGCTGCTCTGGTGGGGACCTGCATCCCTACATCATCTGCAGGGGGCCCAGGCTGCGAGCAGTGCTGAATGCAGGGCCCTGAAGAGAAGCGCGGGACATGGCGCGCTCTGTCCTGGTGTGGAAGGGCAGGAGGAGGGGATGAAGGATTGGGAACAAAAGGTTATTTCCTGTATAAAAATTATACCTTAAAATGAAGCCCGCTCTAGGAAACCTCTCTGCACTTTCAAAGCACGTCACGGAGAAGAAATGTTTTCTGATGAAGTTCTTCTGCAAACGAAGGTGTTCACAAAGAGCAAGCTCAACCTGCAGTTGAGGGCCGCAAGGTGAGGATGGGGTGAGGCAGGATGTGCCAAATGGATGGGATTTATTGCATTTATATACAGAAACCAGACAGGGAAAGTGATTTAATTATCTGGAAAGAGTAATAAGGCAGATCTTTTTTTTTTTTTTAGCAACTGCTATCAGAACAGTAAAACCAGGTTTTGCAAATAGTTCTAAAAGAGTCAGCAAGGAAATCCGCATCCAACCGGCTGTACGTTAATATTTCTGCATACAGCAAGCCTGCTGGTGGCTAAATCATCTACAAGCACAGGCTTCCTTACAACCCGGTCACGAACGCCTGAGCCCATTACCCTGCTGCACACCTCTGCTTTCAGACCCAGCTCGTCCTTGCCCTCCCCACCTCGTGTTCCCTTTTCTGTGCTGCAAGGGACTCAACCACCCCAAATCATCTCCAACGGCTGCGGCTGCTCCTCCCTTAGCCCCGCTCCTCAGTGCTGACCCAAGCCATCTACCTCTGGGAGCAGCTCGGCACGTCTCCTCCCAAAACACGCACAGATTTCTTCCTGTGGACCTGACGTCCCCACGTGCTGAAAGGCCAAATCAAGGCTCCAGATGCATTCGACAGCTCAGCACGCTCAGAGCTGAAAGGCCAAGGAGAAACCTCCGGGGAGGTGTTCAAAGGGTGAGCGAGCAGCCTGTGTGCTGAGTGAGCATCCTTCTACACTGCAAGATCCCTGGTGGTTAAGAGAAAAGGACAACAATTCATTCTATTCATTCGTCCTCCCACACTCACAAAGTTTTCACTCAGCAACAGCTCCACAGGCTCACCCTCTCCTCCAGCTCCATGTTGAACCCCTTGGGCAGTCGACGATGTGGAGATGCAAGCCGCCTAAAGCCAGAGCACACAAACCCGCCTCCCTCGCCGATGCCACCGACCTCCTTCGAGGCGGCTCCCACACAGCCCGGGCCGGCTCCTCACTGCAGCTGAGGATGCAGATCCGGACAGGAGACCGCCCCGCTGCCCTGTGTCAGCTGCACTTCCTGGCTCTCCCACCCTGGCCCAAGTTCTGCGACTCTCGGTCTGCAAACGCTGCAGCAGGTTGCACTTTATTCATTGTATATAAAAACCCTGCGCAACTGAAAGGGAGCGAGGAGGTTGGTTGGTTTATTGCACACAGTTCTCCGAATTTCTGAAACGCCCTGTTCATTTTTTAACCTATCAGTAACAGAAACCTTTAAAGTAAGTGCTATTTTGTTTTTCCAATGTAATGAAATAATTTCAGTGTTTTTTGACTATCGCAGGATCCAGCATGTGTGACAGCATGGGATGATTATGTCGGGAGTGTTCAGCAAGACAAAAACGCCTCCCTTTGAATTCTTTTGCCAGACACGGGTAAGAAAAAAGGCGAGGAGGCTGCGGCCCCACCTGAAAACAGAACTGTTACATCCTGCACGGCTGAACCCCTGTGCTCCCCGTGCACCGCACTGAGCTCCAGGCTGCAACACCTGAAGAGGACCCACTCTTTGCTCAGAGGTAACGAACGCTCCCGAGGCAGAGCGGAGCTCACGACCGAGGGATCTTTAACCCTCAGCCCCTGCTCCCGTAAGTAAAGAGGGGACTGTGCAATTCAGTTCTTCCTAAATCTCTGCCCAGATTCTCCTAATCCTTCAGCCTCCGCAGAATGCAAACACACACGAGTGAGTAACTATCACTTGACAGTCACTAAAGTGAGGCCTTGCTCCCCTTTCCCCTTGAAAAAACCAAGTTGTCAAGCAGACACCACTCCGGTTCCTCCCCAGTTGCCCTACACCTCATTTTATATGAAAATAAACTCTTAAGTGAGGACTCGAGCAGGAGGAATGCGATGCCCCCAAACTGGCTGTCATGCTCTGGGTCCTTGGGGCCCGTTCCAGGCGTCTTGCAGGGGACAGGCATCAGCACCAGCTGGGGTGACGGCCCGGCACGGCAGAGTCCGTTCGAACACAGCTCACCCTCAGCGAGCCCACAGAAGCTGCCTGTTTACGCCTGGTCACAAAACCTATGCTTGCGTATTTCCCTCCACCTCCACATTTCCCCCTTCCTTACTAAAACTATTTCCCATAATTTCTGTAAACAAAACAAAACCAAAGCACTCGGCCCGGCACGGCAGAGTCCGTTCGAACACAGCTCACCCTCAGCGAGCCCACAGAAGCTGCCTGTTTACGCCTGGTCACAAAACCTATGCTTGCGTATTTCCCTCCACCTCCACATTTCCCCCCTTCCTCACTAAAACTATTTCCCATAATTTCTGTAAACGAAACAGAACTAAAGCACTCCCTTGTCCTGTGCAGCTTGCTTCCTCCTCCTCCCCACCCAAACTGAATCTGCTCTCCCGAACTGGCCCCAGTTTGCTGTACAACAGCAGAGCGAGGACGCAGGCCCACGCAGGGCAGGCCCACGAGGCCAGGCCTCGGGATCAGCTCCCAGCTTCACTGCAGGGCTCTCCCACCGATGCGGTGCTAACACTGGGGTAAAGGGCTGTCCCGTGCAGGAAGGCAGCCACTGACCCCTACATCTTGACTGCCGAGGGTCACTTGGAGCAGACAGGATCTTGAATGCAAGAGCAACTCCTGCTCCACGCTGGTTAGGCAGCAGGAAAGAAGGCTCATGTTCCTCCCTTAGCCTCACCCCTACACACATCACATCCCTCCACCTGCCCTAAGAAACCAGCGAGGGAGAAGTTGCTCAAGCTCAGACCATGTCCAAGGTAGGAGTTAAAGAATTAATACAAACATTCCCAGGCTCATTTTCTAAAATCCCAACAGCAGATGTGTGAACATTTGCCCTTTACAGTGCTTGAAGCCGAGTCCCTGCGGCCCACTGTAAAATGACACGGGATCTTCGTCATCCAAACTGAACAAAAAACACCCGAGCCAGATTTATCAAATCCTTGGTGTTAATGCAAGGTAACACGAGCAATAGGGAAGGAAGATTAAAAGACTGTATTTTTAAATTAATAACATCCCTCTAAAACAAGGATGGGGAAAACAGGACCATTCCACCCACAGGCACACACTGTCCCAGGTGTCCTGGGGTTTACCAGCTGATGATGACCAGGAGGAGCGGGTGCATGGCTGGATACTATGGCCAGTCCCCCTCACCAGGAACGGGAGCTAAGCCACAGTGATTTTATACATAAAGGTGTTGGGTCCCTTCTACCGAGTGCTGTGAAGTCTGGTACTGACACAGGGATGGGGATGGCGAGGACCAAAACCCAAAAGCAAAGCAGCAAAGACAGCATCTCTATTTACCTGTATATTACCACATGATGTGTAAGGCCATGACATTTTGCTCCTTCAACTCAGAAATTCAGCAGCTTCTCACAGGGCAAACAGTCCCCACGTTACTTCAGGACAGTTACGACACAGTACATGCACCCGAGCAGCCAACTCTTCTTGCTGAAACCAACCCCAGGGGACGGTGTCCAGATCTCCCCGGTAAAGACCCTTACAGCTACCACGGAGCTTTAGTGACAGGATCACCCACCTCAGAAGAACGCGGCTCCTGCAAAAAGAGTCGCGTTAACAGCAACCAGGAGGTTCCGACCTGTCAGAGATAACCGGGGAGGGCAGAGGTACACACGGTTTGGGATGTTCTTCTCCCTGCTGCCAGAATCCGAAACAAGCTTTGAAACTCAGGTTCAGGAGTCAGCTACGGTGTCCTCGGGCACTGCGGCCGATGTAGCCAACCTCCCCTTCCCTCACAGCAACAGGAGAGGCTTCTAAATACTGCAGAGGCCCTGCCCCAAGGAAGAAGCCCTTCTCTGCGGGCCCGCTGAAGCCCATTAGGACAAACCAGCAGACTCCTGCTGTATGGAGCTAGGAAGACACACCAGCCTCCGAGAGGGCAGCTCCCCAGGATTCAAGTACCATGGTCCCCAGTGTGGCTGCAAAGGTAATTTGGGATCGCATCAACGGCACCAGGCATTCACTGCCTACAGGCCTTCCTTCTCTTGACATTTTCAAACACCTGGAAAGTGTTACCTCTGCCTGAAGACCTGACCAAAAGGAACCAACTGGAAAAGCTTTGAGACAGACAGTTCATTCAGAAGAGCAGGGCCACGGATTCGGTTCTAGCCCTGAAGCCTCAGTGAACGGGGGTAACTCATAGCTAATACAGGGCTGGCTGACTGCAAGTCACATCCTCCAAGCTTCCCAGGCCCTGCTCACCAGTGGCCATTCTCCAAGCTCTTCTACAACCTAACATCAGGATCTGCTCTGGCCTCAGACCAAAGCTGAAAGGGTTGTTTCTTTATTGTCAGTACAGTCCCAGCTTCTAGAAACACAGCATAACCAAGTGGAGAAGGAAGGAGCAGACAAGTGTGACTTTTCAGGAATGGACTCCTGCAGAGGAGATTCTTGAGAAGAG
>NW_010165602.1:0-3631 GCF_000695765.1 Mesitornis unicolor | reverse complement strand
TTCCTGCATGTTGGACTTCCCAGCCCCCAGTGCTCTAGCGATGCTCAATGAACTGTTATTGCACAGCTAAGCTGTCACACAGCCCGTGGCATCTGAGGCTGCCCCTTAACTGGAGTCCCTCCCAAGCCCAGCTTCAGTCCCAGTGAGGAGTTTTGCCCTGCCCTATCACAAAAAGGATGCTGGAAAAAGAGCCTATATAACATACGTATGTATATATCAAGTGTCTACACCCAGTGAGCAAGCGGCCTTAGCCCCTGCTCTCTGGGCAGCAGAAGGGCTGGAGAGGCTGATAAGCTGCAACAAGCCGGTGTGAGGAGGAGAAAGGCACGAGAAAAGAGCAGCTCTTCAGAGGCTGCTGTCAAACATCTGGCTGGGGAAGAGGAGAGGAGAGCTCAAATCCATTCTGTTCCTTGAGCCCCCGCTGCAGATGGAATGGGGAAGCCAGCGCTGCACCAACCCCACTGGTGCATCCAGGAGGCAACCTGGCGACATCCTTTGGATCTTCAGCTTGAGGGCGTCTCTGCTTGGAGGTATCCAGGGTACAGCTCGCGAGGACGGGGAAGGCTGCACAGAGTGCTTCTGTCCCAAAGGCAGGAGAAGGGGAGGAGGACGAAATCCAAGAGGGAGAAGGCTAGACAAACACAGCAGGCCTCATGCTTCCTTCAGTAAGGGAATATCTGAATGGTGGGGAGAGAAGAGAAAATAGTCAAACGTTTGCAGTTCAACACACACCAGAAAAACTACTGTTGAGAGGCAGGCAGGCTCCCACTTCCACAGCGTTACAATGCAGTGGGGTCTTCCTGTCACCACAACACAGCAGACGGGACCTCTGGAGCGCTCTGCTCCAACCTGCCCCACGAGCAGGACCACTGCCAGCTCCAGCCTTGAAAATCTCCAAGGACAGACACCCCATCACCTCTGGGTGTCCACCTGGTCCTGCACTGCCCTCCTAGCACAGAATATTTTCCTAATACCAATCTTCATCTATGAAGTTGCAGCTTTCAGCCGTTGCCCAAGGTTACACCACCTGGCTGAGAAGGGTTTGGCTTCACAGTCTTTTCAAGTCTCTGTAAAGTCATTGTACTCCAATGCTGGCTCGGCCCTCAGCTGCTTCTGCACCGGACTAAGGAAGCCCAGCTCCCTCAGTCACTCCCCACAAGCCCCTGGATGTCTTCAGAGGCCTGCAGCTCCTCCTTGAACTGGGGGTCTCACCACAAGACACGGTGTTCCCAGCAAAGCTTCACCAATACTGTTTAGAGGAAGGCAATAACTTCCCTTACAAATTCCAGTTTCCTTCTTTCCCATGACCTCATCAACACTTTAGCTCCTCAAAATGCCCACGAAATGGTTCTCACTGTGGCAAGGATGGGCTGGAGACACACGGCCCACACCTGCCCTTATCTGACTTGATGAAATGCAACGTCCTCCAGTAGCTGCAGCTTCCTCATCTCTGGGCCATAAGCACAAGCGTTAGGGTCTCCTGCTGCAAGGGGCAATCTGTCACTGCACAAAGCAGCTTTAGAGACAACAAATGTTTCAGGCAGTGATAAAAGTGACACAGTGCAGAGGTAGCATCCTCTAATTTCTACACCGTGGACATCTTTTATTGAGCTCCACTTCTGGATTTCTGCTCTTTATGTACTTGAGGTTTAACGCCCACGTTGGGACGTGTTGCCATTTCCACCCTTTAGCAGAAAACCCTTTTATCTGGTTTTACTGCAAGAGTTTTGGATGGCATTGCTGCAGCTGTAGGGCTTGACACCATGGAAAGGAGAAGCCCTAACCCTGAGCTATCTACAAGCCAGTTACACTTCTTGCAGTCTCTGCAGAAGCAATCTGGAGCTGCAGCTCCACATCAGCTCGAGCATTGCAAAGCCACTCCCTGAGGGCAGAACAGAAGTCAAGGACATGAGATGCACTAACAGACTTGCCCCTCTGCCCTGTGCAGTAAGGTCAAGCACATCTCTTTTAGGTCTTCTCACAGGCCAGGGCTGCAGCACTGTATGCACTCTGGCGGCAAGCTCCTTACTAAAGCAGCCTAAAAATGAAGTAGCCCAAATATCACAAAGGATTTGTCTTGCAAGCGTATCCTCCCACTCCCACCAGCTCGTTTTCCACAAACACAACTATTTAACTATATTTGAACTATAATGCTGGAGGCTGGCATTTCTCTGCAAATCCTTCGCTCAGACAACAAGAGTGAGCAGCAGAACCCCAACAGTCTTTCCAGACTGCTCCAGGCTCCCAGTCTGAGAGCCACACACTTCAGAAGGCTGTATTAAAAACTGCTTGCACCTCCGAGTGGTGAAACATGCCACGGAGACTGGGACACTGCTCTTCAAAAGCTCCTCTGGTGCCTGACACACATGGGGCATTCATTGCCATCTTCACCCTAGACAGTCACTGCAGAACCTGCTCTTACCAGGGCCTCATTCAGTGCCCCTTGCCCAAGTCACCTACCATCTGTGTATTCCTCAGAGGAAGTGAGCGATAAAAGGCTTTGTATGTCACTGCCTTCTGAATCTTGGACCTCTTTGTGAGCAGCTCTACTGCTAACCATGCCGGCTACCCAGGAAGAGGTAGCAGCCTGATGCACAAGAACAGTTTCAGAGCGCTGAGAGCCGCTGGCTTCACACAGTCCAGAATGTCCAGGGGCTTCATCTTCTCTTTCAAAGCTACTGCGAGCCCCTTGGTCCTGCTGCTGCTGCATCTCTCTGGCTCCGTTCTGCCCGGCCCCCTCTGAGAGCACGATCTGCACGCGGGAGTCCGAGGGCGGGATGCAGTTCCCTGTGCTGCCGTACACTGCTTCTTCGTAGGACGGCAACGCCACTTGGACCCCATCCACCACGATAGAGACCTGATCTCCAGACACGCCTTGGTCTCGTCTCAAAAGCAGAAACAAAGAGCAGAGAGGGGAAAAAGAACAAAAAAAAAGTTAAGTTGAGCGTTTATATTGTTTTTTATATATATATATTTTACTGAGAACTCCAGTGACCTCCCACAGCAGAGCTCCAATGCTCATCATTGACTTATTTAGAGGAGAACAGACAGAAACATGAATGGTGGTTTAATAAGGTCAACCAACCATTTGCCTCGCACCCCTACTGTGAACTGTCATAAAGAAGAGCAGGGGCTGTAATTCAGTGCCTGGATGCAGCAGCAAGAGCTGGAAAGGTTACGGTGCCTCCCACCTCGCCTGCCTCCACAGTTACATCTGACAAGGATCGTGACTCAGAGGCCTCTGCTGTCACAGCCCACAGATAAAAAGAGCTCTGACCACCGTTGATTTCAGCTTGTTACACTGCTATATTCTGCAACACCCAGCACTGCCTGTTCTGCCACCTCTGCTGCTGCCAAGATAACCTCTGGCGGGGTGGGGCAGGCAGCTGTAATCGGCACAGTGTAAATCACCTCGGCTCATGAGTCAGAGTCCTGAGATCCAATTGTTCTTCTCCAGTGGCTTGGACTTCTTCACAAAAGGGCAGACCCCAGGGCCCCACCTCTCATCCTCCCCACCGCTGGACAGTCCTGACTCTGCTCTTATTTAAGGAGTACTGGTAGCTGGTTTGAAACAGAGTCACAGTGACCTTGTTGACCTCATCCTGCATCTGGGCAGGAACAACCTCAGGTT
>NW_010165601.1:0-5970 GCF_000695765.1 Mesitornis unicolor | reverse complement strand
CACGCTGTGCCAGGCCAGGCCCATACAGAAGTTTAGCTCAGAAGTGCAAAAGAAGGTGCAAATCTGTATCAATGTATACAGTGCCTTTCCTAAGTGTATGACTGTACCAACCATTTGATTAAGAAGACACTTGAACTGTGTTTCCCATGAAGTATGCCTGTCATATGCTCTCTACATACCTTATTCACGTTAGATATTATTTGTCTTGGAGCAATACAATGGGGAACCTTTATAAACAAATGAACGAACAAACAAAACAGAAATTAATTTAAATTGTCTTGGGCTTTTTAAAGATAAATTCTTTAAACTTAACATTAACACAATACTCTTATTTCTTGGAACTCCTTCTCCTTTGGATTTCCTTGAAAAGGAAGAGTGTCGGGGTTTTACTTTCACTTTATAGATTACATACACAGTGTATAGATGCTTAACGGATCTTATTTAGTAGAATTCTTGATTTAAAATGTTACAGAGAGAAAGATTTCTCACAGTACATAGTTTGGCCTGTCTGAGATGTCTGTACTCACAGAATCAGAGAATGTTAGGAGTTGGAAGGTACCTTAAAAGATCATCTAGTCCAATCCCCCAGCCAGAGCAGGATCACCTAGACTACGTCACACAGGAACGCGTCCAGGCGGGTTTTGAATGTCTCCAGAGAAGGAGACTCCACAACCTCTCTGGGCAGCCTGTTCCAGTGCTCTGTCACCCTCACAGTGATAAAGTTTTTCCTTATGTTCGCATGGAACCTCCTATGCTCCAGCTTGCTCCCATTGCCCCTTGTTCTATCATTGGACATCACTAAGAAGCACCTGGCTCCATCCTCCTGACACTCGCCCTTTACAAATTTATAAACATGAATGAGGTCACCCCTCTGTCTCCTCTTCTCCAAGCTAAAGAGACACAGCTCTCTCAGCCACTCCTCATAAGGGAGATGCTCCACTCTCTCAATCATCTTTGAGGCCCTGTGCTGGACTCTTTCAAGCAGTTCCCTGACCTTGAACTGAGGGGCCTAGAACTGGACACAATATTCCAGATGCGGTCTCACCAGGGCAGAGGAGAGGGGAAGGAGAACCTCTCTTGACCTACTAACCACATCCCTTCTAATACACTCCAGGATGCCATTGACCTTCTTGGTCATAAGGACACATTGCTGGCTCATGGCCATGCTGCTGCTCACCAGAACCCACAGGTCTCTTTCGGCTGTGCTGCTCCCCAGCAGGTCAGTCCCAAACCTACACTAATACATGGAGTTGCTCTTTCCCAGATGCAAGACTTTACACTCGCCCTTGCTGAATTTCATTAAATGTCTCCCCACTCAACTCCCTAGCCTGTCCAGGTCTTGGTGAATAGTAGCACAGTCTTCTGGAGTGTCAGCCAATCCTCCTAGTCTTGTGTCATTAGCACACTTGCTAACAGGGCACTCTGTTCCCTCGTCCAGGTCCTTGATGAATATACTGAATAGTACTGGTCCAAGTACTGGCCCCTGAGGGAGTCCGCTAGATACAGGCCTCCAACTAGACTCTGTCCTACTGACCTCCTCTCTGAATTCTTTTCTTCAAGCAGTTCATAATCCACAGTTTAGCTGCAAGAATGCTGTGAGAGATGGTGTCAAATTCTTTACTGAAATCAAGGTAAACCACATCCACTGCCCTACCAGCATCTATCCACCTGGTTATGTCCTCATAGAAGGCCATCAGGTTGGTCAAACATCACTTCCACTTGGTAAAACCATGTTGACTGCTCCTAATGAGCCAATTACTCTCATTATGCCTAGAGATAGCATTAAGTTGTTCCATCATCTTTCCAGGGATGGAGGTGAGGCTGACAGGTCTGTAGTTACCCAGGTCCACCTTCTTGCCCTTTTTGAAGACTGGAGTGACATTGCCTTTCCTTCAGTCCTCAGGCACTTATCCTGTTGCCTACGACTTACCAAAGATGATGGAGAGTTGCCTAGCAATGAGTTCGGCCAGCTCCCTCAGCACCCGTGGGTGCATCACAGCAAAGCCCATGGATTTATGTATGTCCATATTGCTTAACTGATCCCTAACCCAGTCCTCATCAGCCAAGACAAACTCCTTTATCCTGACTTCCTCTGTGGCCTCAGGGCTCTGAGGATCCTGAGGACAATCTCCAGTAGTATAGACAGAGGCAAAGAATGCATTCAGTATTTCCGCCATCTTAGTATCCTCTGTCACCAGGGAACCCACCTCATTCAGCAGTGGGACTACATTGCCTCTAGCATTTTTTCTGCAATGTATTTGAAGAAGCCATTTCTGTTGTCCTTGACCTCTCTCACAAGGTTTAATTCCAGGGAGGCTTTAGCTTTCCTAGCTGCCTCCTTACACCCTCTGACAACAGTGACAATCCTCCCAAGTGACCACCCCCTCCTTCCATGATCTGCAGACTCTCTTCTTCAACTTGAGTTTGCCCAGCAGTTCCCTGTTTAAACATGTGGGTCGCCCGGCTCCCTTTCTTGATTTCCTGCCTGTTAGGATGCTCTAGTCTTGAGCTTGGAAGAAGTGGTCCTTGAATACAAAACAACTGTCTTGGGCCCCTTTACCTTCTTGTACCGTGTCCCATGGAATTTTCTCCCAGCAATTGCTTGAAGAGGACAAAGTTGGCCCTGCTAAAGTCCAGGGTTGTGATCCTGCTTGGTATTCTGTTTCTACCACACAAGATCCTGAACTCCACCATCTCATGGTTGCTGCAGCCAAGGCTGCCCTGAACCTTCACTGCTTCAACCAGAGCATCCTTGTTTGTGAGTATAAGACCCAGCAGCACTCCTCTCCTAGTTGGCTTATCCACCATTTTCATCAAGAAGTTATCTTTGATGCACTGGAGGAACCTCCTGGACTGTGAATGTCTGGCTGTGTAGACCCTTCCAGCAAATATCTGGGTAGCTAAAATCCCCCATGAGTCAAAATAAGGACTGGGAGGGCTTCTCACCACTTAAAAAGTCACAGGCAAAAGACAGACTCATCATAAGGAGAAAAAAACCCCAATAACTGTAATTTTTTTACCAACAACATCAGAGTAGAACAGTGACAGATATAACCGGATCTTAAAGTCAAACACCTTTCTCCCATCCCTCCCTTCTTCCCGGGCCCAGCTTTTGTTCCTGGTTTCTTTACCTCCTCCATTTTGCCCAGGGGCACAGGGGGGATGAAAGTGAGGGTTGCAGTCTGTTCATGCCATGCGGTCACTTCCAGATCAGGACAGGAGGAAAGGACTCCTCCCAGCTTCCCTCTGCTTCCACATGGTGCCCTTCCCACAGTAGAAAAGCCCACAAAAGTCCAATATGGGTCTATCCACAGCTGCAGTTTCCCTCACACACAAAACTGTTTCCACCCAAGTCCACAAAAGTCCAATCTGGGTCTGCCCACAGTCACAGTTCCCTCACACACAAACTGCTCCAGTACACACTGCCTGGAGTCATGGCTTCTTCAGGGGCACCCATCTGCTCTTGTGGCCCTGCCCCCACTGGTGAACTCTACAGGCTGCAGGCCAGTCGACTCAGCTCTCACCATGGGTTGCAAAAAGGGAACCTGGGGTCTGCGCCCTACTCCTCTCCTCTCTCCTTTCCTTCCTTCAACTGACCTTGGTGTTCTTGAAAGTTCTTCTCCTCAGGTCCCACGCCTTTCTCCACTGCAGGTCTCTTCTGATGGTTCTGAAGAATTCCCAGCTCTCTCTTTTCAGGCTGAAGCTGCAGTGGGGCTTAAGCTTAAGTTGGGGCTGGGCCAGACTGGCCCGAGCCAGCCCAGCCAGCCCAGCTGGTCAGGGCTGGTGCCACATAGAGAACGAGCGTGCTCTGCACCCCACCTTAAATACATAAATTCACAAGGCTGCTGATTGGCTTGGCCCTGGTCAGAGGTGGAGCTTTTCAGGTAGCTTCTTACAAGTCTATGTCTGTAGCCCTCTCCCACTACCAAAACAAACCCAAAAACTTTTCACAGAAAAACCAATACATTACTCCCCTCACCACTGCGATTTATGTATTTAAGAATTATCATCAAAATTCACCTCAACAAAATCAAACTTCCCCACATAACATTTACAACAACATCATCAGGGGAGTTTATACCTAAAACCACCCCTTATCCCTTCACCAAAACAACAAAAATTCCTTATGATCACTGAACTTTTTAACATTGTCCAATCCAGATTTTGCCCGTTACCTCTCCCAATTAAATATCCTTATCCTGAATTGAGCCATGCCCACGTTGAGCGCCAATTAATCCTGTCTCCGTTTAGGGCTCAGGGCAAACAGGGAGCAGGATTTTCTCTCAATTGTCCCCTACTCTCCCAGGGGAGCATTAAAAAAAAGGAATAGAGAAGAGATGTTTCACACAAGGTTGGAAGTTAAGACTATAACAATTTTAATGAAAACAGCAGGGGAAAGGAAAAAGGAATTAATAAGTGACAAAGAATATTTAACTATACACAAAACCCAACCCCAGTAGTCCCAAGTGGAAGTGTCCAAGCAGTGCCTCGTGGCTGCTGTGACTCATCACCAGGAACCACAGTGGTGCCAGGGAGCAGATGGTGGTGGATGCTGCTAAGCATGTGGAGGTAGCCCTCAGACAATGGGGAGATGCCACAGGAAGTAGCCCAGGAAGCCAGGAAAAGCCTGCAAAATCTCATGCCTCCTCGGTTCTTTAGACTGTGGCCTGAAGCAAACAGCACTGATCTCTGACCCCCCAAAGGTCCTACAGATACCACCTGTCCTTCCCTTTCAGGCTGTTAAGCCTTTAAACAATAACAGTACAGGGAAAAAATCAGTTATATTTCTGTGAAGAAATCTGGACTTCTTTAACTTAGCATTATAGCAATGCGATAAGATTCCAAGCTGTTCAATATAAAAATAATATTCTTTGCTAAATTTCTTTTCCCTTTTTAATTACAAATATATTTTTGAAGCTTTCCTATATGTTTTCAGTAAAATACAATCAGACTCATGATGAAAAATGCCAGAAAATTCCAACATGAAAATTTCAGATTTTCAATTGTTTGATTTCTTAGTAGAATGAC
Organism: Mesitornis unicolor; assembly: GCF_000695765.1. Classification (NCBI taxonomy): domain Eukaryota; kingdom Metazoa; phylum Chordata; class Aves; order Mesitornithiformes; family Mesitornithidae; genus Mesitornis; species Mesitornis unicolor. The sequence continues at coordinate 942 of NW_010165601.1, read as the reverse complement.
AATTACCATTAAAATTGGATTTTTGTGTTTCTTTTTCTTTGTATTTACTTCTTTTTTTCTGTTGAGAAAAAAGAACCATGGTATAACTGTAGAACAAACAGACCCCCGCATAAGTATGCCAAGAGAGATGTGTATAAAAAAATTAACAAAGAATTGTAAGAAGCTACTTTACCTATAATGAAATGGATGTTTTATTTTGAAAGAACATTCCAAATAGTTATTTTACAAATAAAAGGTAAAGCATATTATTTTTTTTCTTTTTTCCTTCAAACCTTAAGAAATATTCTCCTTTGCAATTAGATTATCGCTGGCTATTACCAAGACAAAGCAATTTTCAAGGGTGAAGTCTTAAAGACATTAAAGTAAAGCTTCGTCAGGAAACCTGGAGGCAACCTTAATCACAGACATCACTAATCTCCACAATAATGACACTATAGTGTAGGAACAATGTGATGTTTCATATTTATTAAAAAAATCTTTGCTGGAGCAATCTTTTTCTCTCAAGGAAAAACAAAGTCATTGCAATATCAGCATCATTTTTCTACAACACTAGATATAGACATGCTGTAACACACTTCTAATTAAACAAGTATTGCTTAATTTTTATATTTGTCAAAAATACATGCTGAAGACAACTCTTAGTATTTCCAAATAAGAATGTGATCTCAAATCACTATAATCCACTCTGAGCAACAGGAGTTAAAACATTCACTTTCATTATGTGGGTTGTTAGGAGATGAGTATTTGCAGACTGCGTGATGTGAAATTATAATGATATGCTTGTTGCAATAGCTCAGTGAAAATGGATCCTGGTATCTAATATTCTATTTTTTCCTTAGCTCTGCCCAACTCAGTATATTCTTATGTTGCTACTATTTTTTGGTGGTTATTACATCATCCTCTATTAATACTATTGACAGCGCAAGAGCGAGCTGTCCCTGT
>NW_010165600.1:0-19844 GCF_000695765.1 Mesitornis unicolor | reverse complement strand
AGAGCGGTTAAAAGAAAGATGTTACTCTCCTAATTTCAGATGCTTTAGCCTGTGACACAAGGGAGGTGGACAGCAGTGGTTTGTTTTTTCATTAAAATCTTAAAAACAACTTTCAGCTGGGAATGAACATCCGCAGCTCTCTCAGAGACAGAGCGAACCCTCCCAGGTAAGCTGGGTGATGCCCGAGCTTGCCTTACACTAAATGCTGTGAAAGGTGATGGCTGAACCAGAAGGGTGGAGTTTACCACTATTGTAAACTCTAATGAACCCTTTCGTGCAGTTCTAGCAACACTGAGATATTTTTCTTTTCCTCTCTTGATACTTGACTTATACTTCAATACTTGCAGAAAATACAGTTGCAAATGCTGCAAAAACACGTAAAAGAGTGGACTACAAGCCAATTTAAAATCCCTGTGTTAGCTGCCTGCAAAATAAAGCAAGCTTCATTCCCTCTTTAACACTTTGTATCTTTTAATGGACAAAAATGCAAGCAAGAATTTCCACATTTGTGTTTTACCAAATCAAGTGATGGAATTAAAAGAACTCTCTTCATAGAAACCCTGCACGTTTTTATGTCAGAGAAATTAAGAGCAATTTTTTTTAAATGTAATTTTGCAAACTACTATTTATCTATGAGCTTGGTCCTACAAAGACGTAGGTGTGAGAAACCCGACCTGAACAAATAGTGTCTTTGACGTCAACTGCAGCATTTATGTAAGTCACTTGTTTGCATAAGCAAGTGCAGGATTGCACTCGACTTACTCCATGTAGGTAGCCCGTACTAACTCCAGCAATTAAGTCAGCAATATCAGGCTGTCCATCCTGCATAATTAAGCCATTTTCCTTTATGTAAAGTGGTTCACATCTTGACAAAGAAAAGCACAAAGAAAATTAACTCACTGATGTTCTAAGATGGCTCCGCAGGTGAAAGGCCGACTCTCACTGCTGCAAGATGCACACAGAAACCCTAAGGTCCAAATTTACCTGAGCTCTCCTGTCCTGACTTGCCATGGGTTGGATCAGAATGAGGAGGACGGACGGCACGAGACCTGCTGCTCTGCAGTAATCACAGATGTGCAACTCTGCACTGCAGTAATGAAAAATATAAATAAAGAAAGAAACAAATCTACATCCAAAACAACGACAGCAAGTGTCACCTAAAATGCAGTAGCTACTTAAAGAGAATTTTCTGAAAGAAGGAATAACACATCATACTCTGGGCTACATCCCCAGTACCTTAACTGTCTGAAGATGCTCTTGTCAGATGGTAAGTGCTGCCAGTCAGATCACTCTGCTGGAGCAAGACATCAGCTGAGAACTTCCCTAGGTGTACTGACCTTGATTATTGCAAATGCACTTCTTCATAATCATCGCCAATTAATCTCAATCAACAACCTACAGGCTGTTTGCAAATCCTTATCTGTGTCATACTGAAATCATGAAGTGTCTTTTCTGGGGCCGTAAGTGGACAAAAAGTTCAAAGGAGAAAAATGAACCATGTGAGAAGAACAGTTCCTCAAACACTGATACAACCAACAGCCTGTTCATACCAACATGCTTGGATAGCAAATAAAGGACCCAGACCAGCAAAGCACTTAAGTACATGCTTTAACTTTAAGCACGTGCCTAAGTGCTTTGCTGGAAAAAGGCCCAAAGAAAAGAATGAACATGGTTAACTGAAAAGCCCTTCAGAATTTGACTGACTGCTTTGTTTTTTCCATTCACTCTAGTTGCTAGTAAACACAGGTTTGGCCTCAGCATCCTGCCCGATGTATTTAACCCGTATCACAAAAATAGCAATCTGGTACAACCAATCTCTTCACTCAGGGAAGTTCAACAAATTGGAAAGCGAGGGAACTGCAAGACATGCTTGGGATTTAGGCTATTTATAAAGCACGAGTAGAAGCAGCACCTTCACGTCTCTCTGACAGGTAAACCCACATGAAAGCCCCAACCCTTAAACACTCTTTTAGTAGTTCACCACACAAGCCTGCATTGTCCTGACTCCTTCATCTCTTACATCAAACTCCACAGAACGTATTTTGGAAACCTCACAAAGAGGGCACAAAACACTGCCACAGCACCAATGGCTCTTCTTTCCGTCTCCCACTTGCCAAGGAAAGAAACCCAAGCTTGGAGAGGATAATTTCCGACTCTGGGCCTTGGGAATGTGACAGTCTGTTTCATTACCTCCACCTCGGTCCACTAATAACATTTTTATACGCATCAAATTTACCCCAAAATCAAAATGAAAACAAAATTCCCTAGAATATCTTAAGCAAAACGCTTAAGTTAATAAAAGATTGGAGTTCAAAAATGGAAAGATTATTAGGGAGGTAAGTGAAGTTGGAATGAAATAATAATAAAAAGCCCTAAGAACACATCATATATTCATAGTTCTTGAATCGTTACGGCTGTACATGACAGCTCTCACAAGCACTGGTATGGCAAACTCACTGACTTTTAAGCAGGAGTGAAAGTGGTTAAGCCCTAGGACAAATAATTTGAAAATCTCAGCACAAGCCTGATCTCAGAGAGTTTAAAGGAATGCAGACTGCCCAAAAACACAGCAGCTGTTTGTTTTTTCTGCCACCTTTCCAAGGTTCATGTCTGGAGTGAGGATAAACAGTTCAGAAAAAAAGTTATGTGGAGTTCAGACTTTAAGAAAATAAAACATCAGACCAGTATTTCTTGCAGAAAGATCAAAAAACCCCAAACCTTAAATTATTCAGCCCTGGAAGTTTTCAGGTAGAGCTCTCAGGAGCAGAGGTAGATGGCTTGAGGCTTCAATAGACGAAAATGCTTTCTCTAAACCAGTCTGCATTTTCAAAAGCTTGGCTCGATGTGGTTTTCTTGAGCAATATTCCTCCAAGCAGAGTTTCAAATTTAACAAGGTAAACCTGCATTCTGTATTTTATGCACCCACATATGTGTATTTTATGCATACACATACACACACACAAAGAGAGGCCCTTTCAGATAAACCAACAAGTAAATGAGAGCGCGGATATCTCAGTTACAAAGTAATTTGTGCTGTCAATTTGGACAACATTTTTACTCACCCTCCTCCTTTATCTCCCTGTGATTCTGTTCGTGCCAAAGCAAATAAGCATCTACTTTAATTAATTAATTAATGGATCTCTTGACAGGTTAGGCAATTAGAAATCTTGTAACATTTCAGTAGGTGTAACTTTCCTTTGATCCACATTTAAAGAGACAAAACCTGAAAAAGAAGGAGTTAATAGGAAATGTCCTCAGATAGCTCACCAGTGGAGCTAACGGGTGTAAATAAGGACTGTCTGTGTTGTTACAGGCAGGTCAGAAATAGCAGGAAATTGCAGGCACCGTGTTGAGACTCAACATCTGTTTATGAACTGTCCTCATGCACAAAATGAAAAGTTGCTACAGGACAAAGTACACAAAATCAGGAAGTCTGAATCAAACTGGAATCTCTCCAGAAAGCTCCCCTGTTATAGTCATACCTGGTGCTACCGGGGCACCAGCACGATGAACGGCGAACACTAAAGATCTCTAATTTGTCTTTGAGAGACAAATTATACATGTCATGGGCAAGCATTACCCATCTTCCTGTCTTTATAGGGAGATGAAAGCACTGTGCAGCATTAACTTCACATACAGATGCACACGGAATTAAGCACAACTTCACACCTACTTTTTCCATTAAGACAGGAAGCACGCTCAACCTTTTTCTTGCAAGTAAAATTATCTCATAATATTGCTTTTTCTCAAAAGGGCCTGTATTAGGTATTTTAATACAATGACAAACCAGTGTCAGAAACTCCCAAGTACAGTTTCATGGAGGGAATCTCGGAAGATGGAAACTACAGGAGAAGAGTCTTCTGTGTATTTTGTGGCACGTTCTTCCCCTCTCATCATCTTTAATTAAATATAGAAACACTTGATTGAGCAGATCCAGCCTCATCCCTCAGAAGAAATAACTCAGCTTGGAAAATGAGGTTGGAAGGAGAGGGGAATATCTTTCAGTTTTGAGATTCAAACTGCAGTGAATGAAAGTCAGTTACCTCCTTCATCCTCACAACTTGTACGACATATGCATAAGTGCAAGCAGGTTTTGGGGGTGAGGAGGGCTTTGAATACGACGGGCATATCTCTCTTTGCACATCCTCAGATAAGTTTTTCCCAAACAACTTCTGCAGTAAGAAAGGCTTTCCTACTTTCTTTCCCACTTTGACAAAAACTCCTCATGCGTGGATGCTAGAGGCAACTGCCAGGACCCCCGTCCCCTTCTCCTCCAACAGACGCTGGCAGCGATGGCAAGAGAGCCACAGCTCCAGGGCTCTGAGCTGACTGCAGCCCCTCAGGTAACACGGGGACAGACTCTGAGGAATGCTGCTTCTTTCCAAATCCCCACTCAGGAGAGGACAAGGATACATCTCGAATGCAGAACACCAGCAAGCTCATAACTCAGGCTGACAAATCTGAGATAGAGCACTTGAACTAAAATAAAGTGGACCAACACAGGTTTTAACTTAGATTAGCAGGTCCAGAGGCAATTTAAAGCTGAATGTAAGAAATCTGAGCCAAATACGTAAAAAATGCAAATATTATCTGAAGCCAGCTAACAAAGATAAAATCGAGAACTTCCCTCCTTCACTTTAAAATGAAACAGCCATGGTGGAATCTGAAATTTCAGTTATCCTACCCACAGGAGAACTAAGTTTCCTACCCATGCAGGGTCTGACAACCAATAAGCCCAACTTCAGTCACCTTTGCTGTATCACACTGCGGCCATCATTGCTTCATCTGTTTCTCTCAAGTCAGGCAGTCAGAATTCCACCATCGACATTTAATTAAAGAAGGTAGGAAGAAAATAAACAACCTTTCTTGGAGCAGCTTTGATTCCATACGTACATATACATTTCATCCTCCAAAGACTGAATTACAACCTTTCATCTAATGAGCAGCTTAATGGAATAGCACTGGAATAATGAATGAGAGAAGGAAAACACAAATCCTTGGTGATTTCATATAACACATTATATATTTATATAATATCAGGCTCACTATCTGGCAACATCAATTTGCAAGCTACAGGAAAAGCGCTCACTGTCTTAATGTAAGTAGAAGACACAGGCACTAACATCAAATCAATAACCAGATCTTACTTGTAGTTAAAGCAGCAGATGGGCTACCACAATGAAGAAATGACAGAACACGCACGTAGAAGTGTCTGCTTTCCTTAGACACATTCTTGAAAGCACTGTATCACTGGTCTAAGATTATTTTTATAGACAGGTGACAGGTCAAGCATAAAAGTACACTATTTTAAAGGTTACGGAGTTGGCAAAAGTGGTATCACTGCCATGGATGAAGAATCACTTCTTTTAAAGTCTTCGTTGTCAGGTTATTTACATTTCACAGTTAAAAGGCTCCTCTCTGGATAATATGAATGCTAAAACAAATAAGAGAAAAAAGTCCTATGTAAGCTAACGCTACTTTAAAGAGATAATGTAAATCAACCCTGACACCATCAGTGCCATCCTTAAGCACGATGAGAATTTCCAGTGAAAGTTTTAACATTAAACAGATTTAGATAACCCACCAACAAAAATAAAGCAAACGTGTAAGTAAACTGCCTTGCAGGCCAGGAGTGTTGTTACAGTGAAAGGGAGAGGAGGAACGCTCTCGTGGTGAAAAGCATTTGTTTGGGAAGTCTGCAGGAAGAACTGGTTCAGAATAAATAATTTAAAGTGTGATCTGTGGAAATGGCTATAGAATAGGACACCTAATTCTCACTGCAACTTAGACAGAAAGCTGGATGCCCACTTAAACACTCGGTAAACTGTTACCCTACAAATTATACAGCTACTTTCCCATCTTAGAAAATAATAATGTCACCTTCTTAATTAAGATATTACAGAAAAGTTCAAATACAAAAAAAGAAGAACCAGAAGCCCCTTATGGAATAACAAATTTAAGTGAGTTTTAATACTTTTAAGCACTATATGTACACGTAAAATGCACAGACTTCATGCTACATAGCTTTCTTTTCCTTCTCTGGATGAGAACACTCCTGGAATGTTATTGTTTTCAGGGGGTGGTTTCGAAGAATTCACTGTGAATACTTGCATTATATATGTGCACACTGAAACTGCTGGGGCTGCAAATGACCCAGGAGATCATAAACATGGCTATTTTCTTATCTGGTTCAAATTCATGCAAGAAAGCAATTGTTACATGGCTCTTGCTGAACAGAGACCCAATCTCACAAGGGACAAAGGCTTTGCATGGGGCTTTCCATGGCGTTTCACATAAGGCAGAGTTCAAAGACAACGACAGATGATTTGTAACGTGTCTTGTACCGGGAGGGTCTGATCCCTGGTGGCGTTCACAGGAGCTGATGCACGAGAAGCTCATCCCTCCTGAACACCCAGCTCTTATCTGAAGAGAACCGAGATGACTGTAAAAAAGTGAGATGAAGAGAAGTGAAAGACAACAAGCTCCTCTGTGGTTTCGCCCTGTCTTTCCTCAGAATTTCAGACCGTAACACCACAGCACTCCTCCCCCCGCCCCAGCTCCAGCCTCACAGCCATCTCTTTACCAGACCTTATTAAGGGGAGATTATTATCTGACCTAATAATTACAGTGCTCATACATATATTGTTTCTGCACAGGATCAACAATGAAAGGGTTGTTTAAACACAGCTCCTTTGCTTCGCTGGAAAACTCTGTGTGTACCACTCATCAACTCAAGTAAAGGTTAATGACTATTATGGAAGAGTAAGACAGAAACATTTTCTGATGTGCATAGTATATTTATTTAAGAGGCTTCTTATGACGTAGGATGCTGTAGTTTCGAGACTGAAGAAATAAGTCCTTTAACAGCGATGAATATATGAACCCTGATTTATTGTATAATCTTTTTCAAAGCACTGGAGAATGTCTTAACCATCACACAGACACACACTCTCCAACTACCACACTAGGCAAGATCAGAGCTTAACAGCAACAAAACACACAGTCAATCCCTGAGATCATTTTCCTGAAATAGAAAACTACATATGTTTCTCAAATTTCACATCAAGCCACTGCACAGCCCCAACTGCAGGGGAGAACAGAGCCAAGCCTGCCTTTGGGCTCGTGGGAGTACGAACCTGAAAACAAGACGATTCCTTTCATACCACCACATTTTCTCGTCCACAACCTAAACTCACAAACACCCCCGTTTAACAGCATTTCTAGCAGGGGCTGCTTATCTAGCAGCCTTTGCTTTGTCAAATTAAGACACATTGCCTTGGATTAGCGAGACTCCCCGAGTTCAAAATGACTTCATGGTTGGCTCCGAGTTCACCGTCTCCGTGGCAAGGTGCCAGTAACACATCGACTACCGCCTGCCCCCAATCCTTTTCTGTACTGACCTAGCTGGCTTTTTTTCTCCTTTTTTTTTTTGTTAAGCAGCAAACGAACACAATAGAAAACTAAGGGCTAGATACTGTCACGGCTAATTAACAATCCTAACATCTTGAAAAAAAATAAAGTAGTAAATATTTGAAGATCTGAATGCAAGCCTCTGAAATGCAGTGTCTCGATGTATGGCAAAGCTGCTGGAAAGGGACAATGCAGTTTTTCTTCGCTGTGCAGATACAGTGAGACGCTATGAAGGGCTCCTGTTCTTGTGGAAAACACATTAAGCTTCTTTTGCTAATATTTTGTAAAGGGCATTTGTACAATAACAATAGCTAAAGCTTCCTGTTTGCCTGTGTGCTTCCTGGCTAACACTAACGAGACCTGCTAACAATTTTCTTATTTAGCACACAGAATGCTTTCAGATTACTCTGTATAGACTCAAGGACATGTCCTTTTTAATTTTTTTTAAAAAATAAATACATCTAACAGCAATGACCCACACTGCACCTGCCCTTCACAGTCCTGATAACTTTTACAGCTTCACATTTCCTATTTTCTTACACTGGATCAGTCTGTGTGTCACCGGTCTCCAAAAAGCATGTTTTGAATTTATTAAAAGCCTGATAGAAGTGGAATTCTTTCGTTTGGCAAAGACACCGTTACAGGGACACTTGCTTTTGTAATTCATGGTGCTTCATCCAATCCACAAAAACACCATCCCTCCTCTCCCAAGCAGCCCTTCGAGACAATTCGCCCTTCTCCAGAGACTTCTCCAAACAAGTCTGAAGTCTTGGGTTTCATTTCATAAACAGGACGCAAATCCCGAGTGCAATTCAGGATACTGTCACCGCCACATGGGCTGCAGTGGTAATCAGGAAAGCTTTCTGAAATATTCCCTAGCCCCTTTCTTTCCAGAGAGAGGCCTAATTTTTAGACCAGGCATCTTTTGAAGTAGGCACCACATATAAACAAGAAGCAGCCAAACGCCAGAATCCCTGCCGAAGGGTGTACATTAGTCATGGCAAGGCTAGGGAGGAAGGGAAGTGCCGCTGGCCCCACGAATCTGGTGTCTGCGCTACTCCAGTTACCACATCTCTCTAACCAGCATTGCCCAGTCCTTCTGAAAGACACAGGCACCCTTCAGACAATCACTTAACTCACACCGGTTTGGTTTTTTCAATGTAAGCTCCTCTTCCAAACTCTCTCTTCTCAAAGTTTCCAGCCTGTCTGGATAAAATATTTGGTGAGGACTCTACGGCGATGAAAAAGTAAGTGGTAAAAGTAAGCAACTCTGTGGGAGTGTGCGTACGTATGTATGTAGGTATCAGTTTAACAGATGAAGAACAAACACAGGGATGAACAAGAATCAAATCACAGAATCCCAGAATCCCAGACCGTTAGGGATTGGAAGGGACCTCAAAAGCTCATCCAGTCCAATCCCCCTGCCGGAGCAGGAACACCCAGATGAGGTTACACAGGAAGGCGTCCAGGCGGGTTTTGAATGTCTGCAGAGAAGGAGACTCCACAACCTCTCTGGGCAGCCTGGGCCAGTGCTCTGTCACCCTCACTGAGAAGAAGTTAAATCCTCAAAGCTACTCGGCTGCCTGAACACCTCTGAAGATGGAGATTTAATTCACTTCTCCAAATCACACAGGGGACATCACAGAGCAGAGACCTGAATCCAGATTCTTGGATGCAGAAGCACCTTCCTAGGTTTAATGCTTTATCACAAACTTCCACCATTGCAATTCAGCAATGGACCAGACTCTACTTCTGCTTACCTCAGTGCACTCAAAATCAACCCTGCTAACATCGGAGATGCTCTCTGGATTTAAATCAGTGCAACAGAGCCATCTCTAGCCCTAACGTTAAGCAACTGGGAACAGGTTACAAATGAACTTTAAGGAATTAATCACTGCTTAACAAAAAAAAGTCAGCTATTTAAACATGCACAAGCTAAGGAATTTACTTCTTTCTCATAAAGAAAAGAAAAAAAATTGTCAAGGTATTTTCCTGTTGAAAACATACTGTGTAATAAAAAGCTATCGCTCACTCTCACACAGATAGAGCCTAATATTAGTTAGGTGGTTCCCAGAAATGTTTTTTTATGAGCTACAAACATTTGTCTTTCACTTTACCGTCTGTAATAACCATAACAGTGTGAATTTCTATCCTATAAAACTGAATTTACCTGCACAAACTCATGATCTTGAGATCTGTTGGAAGGAGGTAATTTACAAAAGAAGCCCCAGAAGTACATGAAATATCTCTGCTATGCCATTTTCCCTGTCGTGATGGCCAGCAGTTAATGACTGACTGGACAAGTATTATCACAGGGAAATTATTCACATATGAGATGAAGTCTCTACTAGATAACACATTAATTTTCCCAACTATGAAAATATCTAGAGTGTAATAATTTTTAAAAAAAATTCTGCACAAATATTCAGTTTGTTCCAACTCTTTTTGGGTAATTTTGGAACGTGGCTTACAGCACGATGTTAGACACCCTACCTCCATAATGTCAGCCTGACATTCTTCCCTGTGTTTCCAAATCCTCCTCCACAGGTTTAATCTCTCTTTGGTTATAGCTCATCTTAAATCCCATAAATCCAGTCAAGAATAGCTAATTCTCCAACGAGTGAGTTGCTTATGATTGAAAGTGGCCCTGCAAGAGAATGCTGGACCTAAATACACACAACCTTTGAGAAATTTGTGGATGAATTCTACCCAATTTAACAGCTCACCCATATTCACATATCTGCAATTTAATCCTTCACAAGAAATAAAATTGCAGTTGTGCATCACTGATAAGAATTCTCCATCCATAAAACAGTAACCTGTAACTAAAACTGATAGGCATTTAGATTTTATTAAGATATCTTTATCCAACATACCATATAAAGGAAAAGTTATCAGGGGTTATAGATGGTGGGTGGAAGAGAGCAGTGAGTCACACTCAACAGGAGTGAAAGTGCCGAGCCTCTGAGAAACAGTGCTAATGTGTCTGTGAAAAAACAGCTCTTCCTCTCCACAACGGCATTTCTGAAACAAGACAACTGAGTATTCAGGTGGCAAAATTCATTGTTGCAACCTTGGGCAGGAGTAGGGAAGTTCCGAGGTTTTAAATTCTTTAATGAAAGAGCTGTCAGTACCGTTTTTAATGGACAACAGTCAGCCACCTGGATCATTCAGAACAATTCAATGGCCTTTCATCAACCCAAGGGAGAAAAAATAAAAATAACTGGTATTAATATGCAATATTACAGGCAACAACCTCCCAAGAACAACGGGAATCAATAATTTGGACCTTACCCTTCGCAGTTGATGGGTGGACGCTGTGTGGTGAGACACATAGCGATTTCAAAGACAGTCTCAGAATATGTCTAAGTCTCCACCTTTCAGGTAAGAAGCAATTACTGTTTATTATACATCCACTGGAAAAAAACTTGGCCACACAGCAGTCTAAGCCAGCAGAATCAAAGGTGAAAGACAAATGATTTTATACTCAGAAATACACATCAAGAACTGGTTTTCAAATGCTTCCAATCCTGATCTGACACACTACTTAACTTTGAGCACTGAGCAATCTCACTGAAGCCAGAAAGACTATACATAGTTTTCAAATGCTTAAATACATACCAAATGCTTTAAAGATCCTATTAAAAATTTAAAGAAGCAAGAGTAATAGTTCAATGCATGCAGAAGTCTTTCATATAAAAGTGTGCTTGGAATTGCATTTATTTTGGTAAAATCCACATCACCAAAACAAATTTAAAAAAAATAAATCTCTCTTCTACCAGGGCCAAGTTATGTATGATTCACAATGACTAACACTGTGTCTTGCCCTGTGAATAGGCTCTTTTGTGCTCAGAAGAGAAAAGGTTGGTAAGAATCTTAGACTTGACATATTCGTACTCCCCTGCTATTATGAGCACAGGCAGGACAAATTACTTTACTTCAGACTACAAGGAAATTCCTAAGGAACAGGTGTGCATGGGGGAGAGCAGAGGAAGAAAAAAAATCAGGTGTGATTCCAACAAAACGTTTCTTGTCTGTATTTTCCTGTCTTTTTCTTCCTTCTCTGTTACCCCGTAAGACATTCCACTAGAGCCCAAACGAAGTGCTTAATTTTGGGGAGCACATTATGACAGCAAAGGAGGATGTGCAAGGAACTATTTTATCCAACAGGGAAGACCCTCAACAAAAGGCTGGGGAAAGACTTGGTCCAGGAAGTCTTTTCCCAACATTCCTTTCTGCCGTACAACACTCATCGATGTAACCACAAGTTTTTGGGGAGTTCAGACTGTATTCTTGTGCAGGTTAGATGAGCACTAGAGAACACAATCATTGGTTCCTAAGATCTGTTTGCTCTTTCACTGTTATTACTAATACTTATTACAATGGAAGTTCCTAGGAGGAATTCGGGTCCTACAGTGCTGGGCACTGACAACACACCCAAGAACACCTGCCCTTCCCCAAAAACCTCACAGAAATTCTAATCACCGACACAAACGTGCAGCAAGGACATAGACAAATACTACATTGGCAGAGATAGGTTGGAGGTTAAGAGAGATGGAGACTGGGAAGGGCAGAGAGAGGGAGTTCTTCTGTACGGTATGGCTGCCACTAATAAAACAAGACAGGCAGAACGTGCTATGGATCAGGGAGGGCTTTGGGAAGAGCAAGAACTCTGTTCAAAGAATTCTCTTCCAAATACATCATCATTCTTTCTGACACTACTTCTCTTCCTTTACAAATAAATTTCAAATAATATTCGATTCCAAGCTCCCGTGGATCATAGTCTATTTTAGCTTCTTCAGCCATTAGCACAAGGTGACCATGAGCACAAGGAGCACATTTCACTATTTGCTCACACATTTTATCCCATCTATTCATCATCATCTGGCCACAAAGCCAAATTAAAACTGTGTTTGAAACTGAGTTCCAACCAGGGTCCCTGCCAAGTAAGAAGGGTCCTTCTTACTTGAATGAAGAACAGAATGGTAGAACGAAGATACTCCTACAACATGTAAGAGCAGATGAAAATGTTCCCCCATCCTATCAAACAGGCAGGTTAGTAGACAAATTGCAAGGATCTGTAGCTCACTAGAAGTAACATTTAGTCATAGCCATTTTCTGGGTCATCATATCCCCAGCTACCTCAAAAAGGTTTTCTTCAGGACAGATGGCTACTTTGCTCACACAGGACTGTGCCTAAATTTGAGGAGCAGTTGATCTGTGTCACACTCTTGTACTGTTTATGGGAAAGAGGCAGTTGGTCCTGTGACCAAAAGCTCCTAATTGTCGACCACAGTCTTGAGTCTTTTCCCAAGCTGGAGACCTTGCATGGCATCATCTGGGAGCCTGGGGTTTACCCTCTCGAAGTTAAGAGCCGGGTCAGTGTCAGGACTGCTGAGATTGCAAGATGTTTGGGGTGAGAGCTGTTCTTCTGTTACATAGCTCACAGTTACACGTTTATCTCAAGATCTGAGATACCATCTTTCAATTATCTAGCAAGCCCTTACACAACTAATCTCTAAGTCAAACACAGTACTTTCCGGCTCTATAATGCAAGATATTTAACAATAGCTGTCAGTCATGGAGACTAACTAGGAAGAAAGAGAGCACTCAAATAAAAAGAACCGTGTCTGATGCGAAGGTGTCTTCCTCTTCCAGAAAGACTAAAACCACCCTGTGAGCAGTTTTCATTTCAGACTAATTTTGCACAGATTCATCTCCACAAACTGCAATGGAAAGAACTGTGAACTGCACTGAACTGGGCACATAATTGGTCCATAAAACTTTTAAATAAATAATACCGTACCTCACTTTTCACAAGGACGTGCTTATCAAAATAATACCGTACCTCACTTTTCACAAGGACTTGTTTATCTGCAAATGTTCTTCACTTGTACTGGTCACTTTAATGAAGATTTTAAAGGGGTTCTCTCAAAGGGTTTGGCTAAACTGCTCAGCAAGTATTCGAGGATGCTTCTGGTGAGTGAAGTGATCGTTTTGAACAAGATTTTAACAGATCCCTCCCACAAGTGTTTTCCTCCAATTCTCAAAAAGGTCAATAAATTTCTCAACAAAAAGAGATTTCAAAGAATTATTAGAAGCATATTTCACAGTAACTTGAACAATCATATTTATGTTCCAAAATGGAGTACAAAAGCAATTAGCTGACAGTTGTAGCAACATGCTGTATCTGTGAATTACACCGCTCACAGGAACAACTGTGTTCAGGAATGCACAATGGAAGCAGGAGATAGGTTCAAGATGTTTTGGAGCAGGCTGAATTACAGACACATGTACATAACAGCATGTTTAGTCAAAAGGAATTAAAGCAGAAACATACATGAGAAAACAGACAAGACGACCAAATGGTATCATTACAATTAACATACCTTGCAGTGACACCTGTGGCTTTCCAAGATAAGAAATCAGGAAGATCAAAGAAGTACCCTGCCTTCTTCCAACACAATTCTTGCAAGTTCTAACAAAAAAATGTTTAGAAATGCAGATATTAGAGGCCAGGCACGATCGTGTCCTTATTTTAATGCAATTAAAAAACAGCCTAACACCTATGTAAGAATTATTACTTTTGCAAACCCAGTATTCTGGTTTTCCAGTCTGCTGTACTCACTTTACAGTGATTTACTGCCTGAAGGACTGAGCCTTTCCCCCACCACAGAACTGATCACAGGAAAAGAGTTTCCCATGAAGAGTTCATGGAGGCACATGTGTGAGATCAATGACGTGGACTCTCAGTTCCCCGTCAGCTGCTCAATGTCAGAGCAGTCTCAAAGACAACTTTCTTAAAAAATATTTGCTTGAAGAATGCCCTGCTTTCTAAAATTAACCGTTTTAAATTTAATCTTTGCAATCTCTGCCCCACTGCAAAAATTCCTTGAAAAGCAAAACCCACAGAACAGTACAAGTGCCTGTTTCCAGCTGCAAAGAGGTTCAACGTTACTTCTTCAGCTGAGGGAATACATGAAGACGGTTACAGGAAAACCCTCCAGTGAACAGTACGACACCTGCAAGCTCCTGATAGCCACATGGCACTTCCAAACTCCTAAATAACTCTTCCACCAAGATACGTCATTTCCAGAGAGTTTCCATACTCTGCAGAGAGCTGGTGGTCCAGTCTGCTGGAAGAGGCTGGCCACATCACCTGGGCTAGGCTCTACCCTTTGTTTCTGTTTCCAAAGCTCAGACCAATTTCAGCTCATGATAGCAACGCGTATTCCTAAAACTGCTTTTCCATGAAAACAATCTCCATGCTTGCCACAGGTATCAGACGATGATAAATGGGAAGACAGATTCCCCAAGAGTAACGTTTCATTCCAGTGTAACATAAACAGCAAGCATCGCTGTCCTGCAATACAACGACAGCCTCCAAGGGCCACCTCTGGCCTCAGGACATTAAAATAACTGAAGAATATCAAACCCACAGAAAAGTCCGTGCTGCTGAGCACAAGGTTCACAAATCAGGCTTTCATGGGAAGATAAAATTGCTTTAAAAACCTCCACCAGCTTTTAAAATCATGGAAACATTGCGAAGCTTTCTCACTTCAGAGCAGCTGCCGTACTTCTTGTCTTTCAGCTTTCAGCTTTAAGGTCCCACCTTTTTCATTTACCCTCCATAAACTCAGGCCAGGACTCTTGTACAAGATTCCAGAAGCAGAGTATTTATTGGAGAAGTAAAAGTATGAAACACTAAGAGTCTCAATAGCATAAGCTTTTCAGTAGCGACTCCAAGTCCACCATCCTCCCCCTCAAGGACCCTGTAAGAACCTGTGGTGCACAGTTGAGCAGAAGGCCAAAGAATTTTAGCAGAGGTCCTAGTTGTTATTATGCTTTTATTTTCAAAGTGTTGCTTTTTCAAATTATGCAACAAATTGACAATAACTAACAGAACTATTTAAACTACCTGCACTTTCATAGCTGCCATCAGTCTCCTGGAGCAAAAAGTAATAATATGCAGTATCAGGAATGTACATGCTGCACTAAAAGATAACCCAACTTTAAGAAATACTATTTGGCTCTGTAACTTAATTCAGATACCACGTGCTATTAAACCAAAATCTTACAAGTCCAGGAAGTTACTGAAATGGAATCTATGAATTGTAGAAACTAAGGTGCAATTGTGTAAGTACAAAACAAGCAAAATGTTGTTTAGTTTCGGATCATGCAGAGAACTTGTCTTCTCTAAGCTTAGTTCTTCAAAAGCTGCTGAAACTTACTGGGTTTCTGTTGAGTTCAAAAAGGAAAAGCTCTGATTACAACTTTTTAACATAAAATGCACAACCTTTGGATGTCTGTTCCTGATCTCCTGGGTTCAGTTTACCTCCTAAACATACATGCCTGCTACTCACATCAAATTTAACTTGGTATGGGAACGCGAAGGTGCTCCATAATTTAGTACAAAGGTCATTCAGCCTGATCATTTTTATAATAAAAACCATTATTTATTGTTAACATACCTAACAGTCTTCAAGAAGCAACTGGAGTAGGTTGGCTATTAGCATTACACAGAAACACAGAATCACAGAATCACTCGGTTGGAAAAGCCCTCTGAGATCATCACGTCCAACCGTTCCTGTCTACCCCCTAAACCATATCCTTAAGTACCTCGTCTACCCGCTCTTTAAACACATCCAGGGATGGTGACTCCACCACCTCCCTGGGCAGCCTGTGCCAGCTTCTGACGACCCTCTCAGTAAAGAACTTCCTCCTTCTCTCTAACCTGAACCTCCCTTGGCACAGCTTGGTGCCGTTTCCCCTTGTTCTGTCCCCCATCACCTGGGAGAAGAGACCAGCACCCACCTCTCCACAACCTCCCTTGAGGCAGTTGGAGGTGGTGATGAGGTCTCCCCTCAGCCTTCTCTTCTCCAGGCTAAACAAGCCCAGTTCCCTCAGCCGCTCCTCATCAGGCTTGTTCTCCAGAGCCCTCCCCATCCTTGTGGCTCTTCTCTGAACACGCTCCAGAATCTCAACATCCTTCTTCTAGTGAGGGGCCCACAACTGAACACAGCACTCGAGGTGCGGCCTCACCAGTGCCAGGTACAGGGGGATGATCACCTCCCTGGCCCTGCTGGTCACACTGTTTTTAATACAGGCCAAGATGCCATTGGCTTTTCTGGCCATGTGGGCACAGTGCTAATCAATGAATTAATCAGAAAAGAAACTGGATGAAGAAAAACTGTCCTCTTCAAACAAATCTGTTTCATCAAAGATACTCCCTAGATCCTTATTCTATTACTTCAAGAATTCCCAAAAGTGTTAGTGGCACTAAAATATGTTGTTTCATGAATATCCAAATGATTCATTCTTTGCCATCTTGATGCTTTGTCATCACTAATTAGTACAGACAAAAAAATCATAGCATGCCGTGATGCTTTTTCCAAACAAATTAAGAAGTCTCCATGTTTTCGACACTCACTGAAGTTAACTCAATTTATTTTCACTCGCAGTCAGGAATTTGTGACCACATTAAAAGGATTGTGGAAAAGATCTGGGAATGTTCCCAATGCTGTATTCATATCCTGCGACTCACCCTCCAAACTCACTTGTAAGGAAACTAATTATATCTTTCTATTTTGCAGGGGTATTTATGGAGTCCCCTTTCTGATCCTTTGGGGTTTTTTTATCTATACCGCCACACAATATTTTTTTGAGATCCTTACAGAGAATCCCAAATACCTGGGTGCCAAGAGCTTTAAGAATTATGAAGTACAATGTCTTTTAACCTTGCTAGACAAGAATGGTCTGGGAGAGTGCCCAGGGAGCTGATACAGAGCACACAAAAAGCCTCCATTGCCCATTTATTCCTCTATGAGTCAAAGATTATCATGAAGCCACAATGCAAAATTTTGTATTGTGTTGAATGGATCTGTTCACTTCTTAATTGGACTGAAATACACACACAGGCAGCATTTCACGTGAGCTCCAGCATCTGATAAGATTTTCTGGAGACAGCTAGAGGCACATTCCCCTTGGGAAAGCTGAAAGAGATTTCACATTCATATTTTCCTGATTTGCTAAGGCACTCTATTTTTTTCTAAAAACACCTATTTTTTCTACTCTTACTGTGTATATAATTTTCTTGTAAGAGGAACTGATCTTTAGACATCTGATGTTTGTGAAAACACACTTTTTGCCACCAGAACTAAAATGTGTACATAAATACCAAAGATGTCCTGACTCTTGCTATTCTTAACACAGATTAAATATGAATCAAGTTATCTTACATGCCATTACAGACAGCCTTTCTGTTAGATCCCTGTTGGCCATAGGATTAACTGAAAATGAGCTAGAAGCAAGACATCTGATTTAGCAAAGGGGATCAGTCTGAATTTCAGGGCTACTTATCAGCCAAAAGCCACAAATTCAAAAATCATCCCAAACTGGTGTGTTAGAAACCTAGATTAAAAGCAGGAGGGACAGATGGAAGCAGAAAAATGTTTTACAATCTAGTGCAAAAAAGAAAGCTGGTGTGAGCATTCAAGTTCCACATCGGGTAAAAAAATCTAAGTCATCTGAAAATCAGAAAAGAGACTCATTCACTGCAGAACCGTCTGCTTTTCCCAATTCAACCCCGAATTTGAATCTCAGGCAATCTGTAATAGTAGGCTATGTAGTGTATCAGTCTCTTTTTCTAAGTTACAGAAAACAAATAGACATTGTGTGAAAAGAAGAGGAGACTGGGAGACAGATTTACTAGGATGTACTTAGAGGTGTAGGTGCTTCAAACCTCCCAGATGTTGATCCATTTTTTAAATTATACTTCTGCTTGATTAGCAACTGCAACTAAAAGCCAAACTCAACACTCTGCAGTACAACTTATGCATACGAGCCTGCTCTATGCATGAATTTTGATAACACAGAGCTGTTAAAACCTTCATAAACAGTTCTAAGCAAGAGTTCAGTTCCAAACTCAGTACCTTGGCCTCATTCTCACTTAACATGGAATTCATTATTTATTTTAATGGAAAAATACTCGATCACATCCAACAAAACAAAAAGCCAGCTGCAAAGGCAGCAAGCGAGGGAGAAGACACGCATCAACCAAGAAGCTCTGCCAAGCTCACTGCAGTACATCCACTACTCTTCTTCCCTTTTTATGTTTTAACTGTTTCTGCTAATTATCCTATTGGTAGCTGCAAGTCACAGGTGTACAGAAAGAAAACTGATGTGTAAAACGGCAGCTGCAGCTGAAGATGTGAACTGTAACACACAGAAAGATCACTGGCCACTGTGTCAAAGAAACTGTCTCTCATTTGGAGACAGTTACCAAGCAAATACCCACTCCCAGTGCAGCACCCTCCACCCATCTAGAATAAGCTACAGCATCTCTGATTTAATGCGACTAGAATTTTTTAGGAATAGGTGATTTGTAATGTCATTAGTATGAGGAAAACATAAAATTCCCTGCCAGAAATTAGTAAAGACTTTCTTCTGCTACCTCTGGGAAAAAAAGTACTCACAGGCTAATCCTAGAGCTGGACAAGCCTGCACAGCAGTTTTTACACTGCTCTGTTTAAGCTATGCTCTCACTGCTGTCATGCTGCTGTGCCAAAGCACAGACATCTGTACAGTCATGCTGCACTAACAAACATTTGCAGCAAAATAATTTGCAAGTGAAGGAGTGTGTACCTACATATCCAGGCACCTACCTGCCAGGACTATTTACACACTCCTTCAGGCAGAGAACAGCCAATTTCTTTAGCCAAAGTCAACAAAACAACACAACCTGCTTAGCAAAGCTGCAGAAAATGTACCTACAACTGAAGAAGTAAAGAACTACTGCAACGGCGTTTTGCAAAGTAATCCTAAACAAGGAAGAAATCTATGGAAAGAACAGCAATAACAGTAAATTTAATCAGTTGTTTTGAAAGACCCAGGAACCAGTGACTACTTTGCTCTTCAGTGAAGTTTACATCCAAACTTACTGACTTCAGGAAGACATTGTCAGAATTTTCTTTCAGCTGGTTTCTAAATAATTGTGAAATTATTCTTTATTTCAACCTCATCAATGTGAGTTGACTTCTTAATTCAGCTGACCACATTCAAAAGTCAAACGTGACTGTACCCACAGAAATGAGCTTTTTAAAAAAATCGTGTATTCATTTTGTTTCACATTGCAGATTTCACAATGTGGCCTCTCTCTACCACCACACATGGTCCACATAGGCAGAGAAATACAATGTTTCTCATGAGGGGACCACAGATGTGCACTCTTTACCCAGCCTATCCCATAGGCTACACAGTAGCTGCATTCGTTTGATCATTTACTGCAAACAGCTGTCCCTGACATGCAAACTCCACTCGCAATGATGGCTTTCTCATATCAACACCGATCCGAACCCACAAACATCAAGACCACCCAATTAATTTCATGCAGACTAACCACTAGGCATAGGAAGGCTCTGCAGAGGGACCTGGAT
>NW_010165599.1:63351-67449 GCF_000695765.1 Mesitornis unicolor | reverse complement strand
GGGAAAGGGGAAAGGGAAAGGGAAAGGGGAAGGCTACAGGAAATTAATTAATTGATGGAAAGTATACAGTGACAGTCAAAGAGACTAGGTGGGACAAAGGAGATGGCCAGGGTGAAGGGAGGTTGAACTCAGGAACTTCCAAGGTCCCTTTCAGACCTAATTATTTTAATTCTGTAACATCTTTGTTCCTATTCTCTCTCTTGCAGTTGCTATTTTCTGTGCCTATTCTATTCTATTCTATTCTATTCTATTCTGTGATGAATTTTGTGTAACCATTAATACTTCCAGGTCTTCCAAATTTTTGGCTACCTCTGTTATCCCAGTCTTGGAGATGGTGCAGAATTTATGAAACTGAAATGGCTGTTGTAACATTGGCATGCGAAGAGAACAGGGTCAAGACTTAACTATTCTAGTATTTGCAAAAAAAGGCAGGGCCATTGCACAACTTAGGACAAGTCATAAGACTTTGTTGTGTCTTCTAACTCGGTCCCTTCATTTAGCTAAAAAGCCAGAAGCTCATGGAAGAGAATAAAGTGTCATAGCCCTGCAGTGAGTTAGAAAATTGTCCAGCTTGCTCCCTTCCCAACATACTTCCTTTTTCTATTCCTCCAGAAAAGAAACAAATCTCCTAAGAAAGTTACTGGCTGCCACGTGAGGTGGTCTCAGAGGAGATGGTGTTTGCAATTGCCTGAGAATACAGACACCCTGCTGGGAAGAGATGGTGTCAGATGGGCTCTGCAACAAGTCTGCCGTGCCCTAGCATGTACTCAGAACATGAAGTGACCCAGAGGGACATCATCATGTCAATACTGCAGAGAGTCCAGGTCATCAACCCTTATTAGGGACAGCTTCATAGCTCAGACACATGGGCTTCTCTTTGTGCTTCAGGGATCATCCGTCATCACTCGGTGCCCCACTTCAGTCTTTAGACTGATCTCTACTGAATTATAGGAGAAGGCTTTTGTAGAAGAGGAATACTGAGGTGTTTCACATCTTCCTTCATTACAGCCAGTGCTGGCCTTTGCTGAAGATGTGCTGCTGGACTGAATGAATCTCTGGGTTAGTGTTTTGGGATAGTTCCTCAGTTACTATTTTAATTAAAAAGAGACAAGGGAAGAAAGGAGAAAGGAAAAGGGGCTTGTGAGCAGAAATAGCAGGCCAAAAGAGGCAGTAATGTTAGACAGGCTCTTCAGAAGTCCTAAAGAAAAGGTACTGAGTGTTTTAAAGTAAGTTTGCAATGATGTGTGAAACACTTCCCTGTGTGAAAATCTATATTGATTTTTTTCTTTGTTTGTATAGAGATTGTTCTCAGAACGGAAAGGCTTTGACATTTTGCCTTCTCATGTACTTAATCAGTCATTTGTGTCATCCACTCTTACATGTGCATGTGCTCTCTCTTCTCTCTGGCTGTTGGCAGAGGATGGCTAATTGCTGCTTCATCCAGATCGTTTGTAGAGCTACAGGTAATGGATAATGATGTTGGAGACCCTGCTGCAACTCTGGTGATTGTGGGATCTGTGGTGATAGGGAAGACGTGCTTTGGGTTTTGACAGGAGTGGTTCACACAAATGGCTGACTGTCGTAGTCCATGATACAGTTTGCACATATGCCCACTTACAGAAGTGTGTTGGCTTTCCTGATGACTTCCATGTCACCAGGAGCTGGAGGTTACCATTAGATAATTTTTTTTTTTTCGCTTTGACAAAGGTAGTCATGAATAACCTGACAAGATGATATGAAAACAAGCTCCTCTTGAACATGACTCATGCTAGTTCCTGTTCTTACAGTGAGATTTAATAGCTGCTGTGGTCAGCAAAGCCTTGTGTGACCAGAGACAGAGAGGACTTAAGAGAACAGATTTTAGAGAAGAATGTTGACTTTTCTGCAGTGAAAATGTAAGTGGAGAGCCACAGAGTCTTGCTGTGCCACTGGCAGGGTCTTGCTTCTTGGCTTTTCATACAGCACAGCCCAGGGGTGGTGGAGTCAGTTGAGCCTTGCAGGAATCAGTGCCTCTGCCTCTGGGAACAAGGGAGCAAATAGCTTGTGGAGCCCTACTTCCAAGTGGCTGTGTGCAGAGGGGCCTGCTGAAGCCGTATTTTTAACACTGTTGAGTATAAATGGTCCATTTTTACCTCTGCATATATCATCTACATCATCCCTTCACTTCCTTCCTCTTTAAGTGACGTCTTATGCATAGATTTGTCATTTACGCTCCAACTGCATTTTGCATTATTACATTTTAATGATATTTGAAGTTCTTTCATACATATTTGAGTTCACTGATATAAATGAAAAAAGAGAAATAATCAGCATACTTGGTTTATCTGATGGCATAAAAATGTTATATCATAACTTTGGCAATTTCTTGGATAATATCAAGCACAACTTCAAATACTAAGAGAGGGTCCAAGTACAGCTGTCTATCTGAATGACTTTAAAATTAGGATCGTTCCAAGTCAACAGCTGAACTTTGCAGTTTGCCCCATTTGTACCTCAGATAAAAACTATTTAACCAATTCTACCCCTTAAGCTTTGTAACTCATAGGTTTGGTTAAGATGAAACAGATCTTGACACTCTTTTTTTTTTTTGTAAAAGTGTGTATCTTGCACATTCGCTTAGTTTGAGGATGCTCTACATGATCTAGAGGATCTAAACTCGTCCACCTCATATCTCCTGCAGACTTACTATCAGTTATAATCTATTAGGAATCTTGAAGCTTGAGGGCAGAATTTTGTGTAGGGATAAAAGATGCTTTCATGTTGGTGCTGTGGGATATTTTTTTTTAATTCTTTCTCTCATTCTCCGTTTCATGAAAATTCATTAATCTGTGACATTTAAAGACTCTGTCTGAGAGGTGTCTGGAGCAGCGGCCGGCTGCATACATCAATAGTTTCTCAGAGTCTGGCACTCTGTCAATATTTGGGGGCCTCAGTAACAGCACTTAGATGCACTGCCTGCCAGCCGTCATGCTCTTAGCATGTCTGTAAGAGTCTGAATGAGCGGATATTAGCACGTCAAGTCCTTTCACAACTGGCAACACTTTAGAGACAAACTGCTTGGTAGGTATCTCTCCTCTTCCCTCCCCTCCTGTTTTCTGGCATGTCTTCTTTGTTTATCTGATGTGATTTATGTATTTACACAGAAATATGCATCCTGCGAGGAGGCATCATAAATCCTGTGGCTAGAGGTGGTATTACGGCATAATCTATGTAACAATGGAAATGGGCTGAAGCTGGATTTGGACCCAGAACCAGATTAAGCTCGGGTTGACTCCTGGGCCAGTTGAGTCAGGAGCAGAGTTTTGTTTGGATTTCACGGTGCCAAAATCTTTAGAGTTTAGTTCCAAATAATGAGAATGTAGGACAAAAATTTTACAGGAAGTGCTACTGTGGCAATGTTTCAACCAGCTCCAAACCAGAAGTGGAAAACAAGCCATTTCAGGACTTGGGTGGTATTCAAATCAAAACTGTTAGAGCAGGTTCAGAATCCAGACCTTCTGTTCCTTTTTTAATCCTATCCCACTGAATAAATTGGATTCACAGCTGAATATTACTCTAGATTACCCATGAAACCTCCCTTTTCAATGCAAAAAAAATCAAGGAAGCAAAGTACAATTTTTTTCTTTCCCCTGGTGGAATAGCAAGTAAAGCAACAGAAATCTGGATTCACAAACACTTACTGCTATCTTCCCCACCCCCTTTTTATTTGGTTGAAACATTACGGCCAGAGAGCAATCAGTGTCTTTTAGCATGCAGTCATATTTATTTTCTCTTTACTCATTGTACTTCACCTCTTGCTTATTATGTTGCTGGATGTATGGCTCTGAAACCAGGTTGTCTAGAGAAGTGAATGGCCACAGTGTCTGGAAGTTTAGATTGGCTTTTTAGAGCTGGATGGTAGGCAGAGAGCAGACCATGAAACTCTGTCTGAATGTTTCCATTTCTAAGTCTCCTTAGAATATTCTTTTTTTTCATCTTATTTCATGCCACATATACCAAAAGGAGATGAAGTGATGGCTGCAGAGTGAACCCTCCATTAGGAACATTTTTGTGACCGATTTAGGGAACAAATTCCTAGAAGAATGAATCTGAACTCAG
>NW_010165599.1:58491-63320 GCF_000695765.1 Mesitornis unicolor | reverse complement strand
CATTTGTATTCCCTGCTCAAAACGTCCATTAGCCCCAGCCAGTCCCCTCAGCTGTGACCTCGAGCACATCCTTCAGTGCTAGCTTGAGTCAACATCTTCTTAATCCTTTTCCAATAATGTCCATAAACTCTGTTTTATTCTTTTTTCAGTAAACTTCCAACCTTCCTCTGGTAACACCTGCAAAAATTCGGCATGATAACAAAACAGACAAAATTATTCTGTTAGAGCTACCTTGCATGAGTAAGTCAGCAACAAAAATAGCCAACTACCCCTTCTCAACCATTTCTTTGCTCTTTTTAGGGCTCTTGTCTGCTGCCTTTATCTTGATTTTTCCTTTACTCCAGCTACAGCTGCATCTGATCTCCATTTTCCTGTTTGTGTCCCCAGAGCACCTGCAGTTTCATAGTATTTTGTCACCTGTTACTAAAAAAAAGAGAACCCTGTGAAATTTTACAAAAGTCTCTTTAGAGGCAGTAAGTAACAAGGGGTGCATTTATCCCTGCTTCAGGCCAAGCAGCAAAGGGAAAATAAACAGTCTCAGGGCTTCTGTGAATATTGGAGATGCATCTGGCTAGATGGCAGCAATGGCCAATAAGTAGACATCGGCAGGGAGGACGATTTGTTTTTAATTATTATAATTGCTCCTTTAGCATGGTGTGGGGGCACTCATATGCAGAGGGGAATTGCTGACTGTGTACAGTGCCCTTGACACGGTCTGTAGGCCTCTGTTAGTCCCCTTGCAGGAGGATGAGGACGAAGCACAGCCACAGGGGCTGCAAAATGGCAGTGTTACCTCCTAAAGCTGAGCAGAAGCCCCAAGGATGGAGAAGAATAGCATGGGTTAAAGCTACGATGGGATTCCAGGATACCTGAGGCACTCAGAATCAGGCCTGTACAGTAGCAAATCACACCTACAGTTGCTCCTTCTCAGTCTGTACTTTGTGCTGCCTTTTATGGTCTCAGCAAAGTAACTTATGAGTTTGCCGTAACCCACACACCTTTGGTACCCAGGGAGTACATCTCAAGACATAATGGGGCACATTTGCAGCTCTGTCTCCAGTGTTTTAAAAACATGACTGACTTTATTGTCAGTGACAGCCATGTGTGCTCTGAAAAACCTCCGCGCTCCCTGCTCCGAGTGCTGTGCATCAATGCTGAAGAGTTCATAATGTTGCATTAATATCTATTTCTGTGTTGTTTATTTTCTATTAAGTCCTAAAGTCATCTTCTGATTAAACAAGTTGGACTTGTGAGATGCAAAGGGTCTCCAAAACAGAAGCAGTCAGACCTCTTCAGCCTCACAGGCTGTTTCTATCTCTGTGCAGACACTGGATTTGCATTTCCCATTGACAATTGTGTGCCTAAATCCCTGCACAGAGAATTTGGAGGTTGCCCATGAGGCTTTCCACTAAGCAGCTCTTTCAATCCAGCTACCTTTCCTTCCCTGGGGGGATGAGAGGATTTGTCCCCAAACAATGAGGGTACAAAAGTGCTGAGGGTTTCAGGCTTAGTTTAGTACCTGTCCCTGTTGGTTCTTGGTAGCTGTAAATGAGGTACTGTCTTTGAGCGCGGAAATTGATGAAGCTGGAAAAATCTAGACTTGTAGTCCATTCATATTTTACCTCTATTAATAAGTAATTAATTAAAAAAGAAGCTGATGTTCCCGTGAAGGGCCGCTAAATATATGCAAGAGAAACTGTTGGCATTAAAAAGAGATTTGACTGCAGTTGAGCAGTTATTTATATTATAGTAAATCATATAGGCCCCAGTTGAGATGAGCAATCTATTGTGTTAGACACTGTACAGACTTGCTGTAGGAGTTGCATCTAACCCCGACGAGCTCAGAGACAGCAGAGACAAAGTGCGGACAGAGAGACAACCATAAAGAAACGAAATAATAACTCACCCTGGACGAAGAGACAGGGGCTGAACCAAGAAGAGAATGCAGATCCCCTGCCTCCCAGCTCTTTCATTAAGGTGAGAGCTGGCAAACTCTCAGCCCTTAGATTTAGAGCTGGGTATAACTATTGAGTTGAATGTTTTATTTGCTGAAAACTGCTTGCCTGAGATACAGATTATCGAAAGCTAAGGAAAAGAATAAACAAAGAAAAATTTCAAAAGAAATGTTTTGGAAAGCTGAAAGGTTTTGTTTTGATACTTCTGAGCAAGATTTCTGCTTTTATTTAGAAACAAGGTCTATTTTAATTGAAATGTATCAAACACAAACAAAAACCTGGCCCATTTTGTTAAATACCTAGGTGGTTTTTGGTTTTGTTGGGTTTTTGTGTTTCTTTCCGTGTTCTCAGTTTGGTCAGCTAGCCAAATAAATCAGTTATTTGCACAACTGTAATTCTAATTAGAATGTAAGGCCCTGGGGACTTGGGCTATATTTTTCAATACAGTACATATTTATAATACCAAGTACCCTGCCTGATACTCCACATATAATAATAGCAAGCAGTCCAGTGCACTGGGGAGATGAGGGCACTGGGGAAGACCCAGTGCCTTTTTTGCTCCTAACAATTTTATTTTCAGTTGTAGTAGTATTTTGGAGGGTATTGCTTACTAGATAAAATTTGCATTTATTTAAGCAACTCACAAATGGGATTCACTGCAAAGCTATCATTAAAGGGAAATAAAGCGGAAGAAAGAACAAAAGACAAATTCTTAGCAAAGTCTGACATGTAGACACTTTCAGAGGTTCTTGTCGCCACAGGAAAAATGCCGTCTTCTTGTTCTGCCACCACCCGCCAGAATCCTGAAAAACAGGCAAATAAACACAGAGGCTATTTGTAAAGTGCTGAGACTCAAACGCTGTTCAACTGCATTGCTGGCTGTTACAAACAATTTAGTCATTTCTGTGTGATCATTCCTGTCTTGAAGCAGTTTTGTCTCATTCCAGTTCAAAGCCATGGTGCCCATTGGGCTGTGAACGGCTTCCAAGGCGGTGGTATTCTGGCATCAGGTGTTCCTGCAGTGCTTGTTGCATGTGTAGGTGTTGCCACTCTTTGTAGGTACCTAGTAGGAGCTGAAGGAGTAACTCGAAGTTTTTCTGCATGTTACTCTTCGTCTTCTTGTTTTAACCATTATTATTTTGTGTTTTCTCTA
The DNA here is from genome assembly GCF_000695765.1 of Mesitornis unicolor. Taxonomy (NCBI): domain Eukaryota; kingdom Metazoa; phylum Chordata; class Aves; order Mesitornithiformes; family Mesitornithidae; genus Mesitornis; species Mesitornis unicolor. Next base: position 60,212 of record NW_010165599.1, on the reverse strand, counting down.
TTTATGTGTGTCCGCGAGAAAGAAAACTATGATGTTATTCAACCTTATAACCTTGCTAGAGAAGGACTTACAGGGTAGGATGAGAGGTTTTCTGCTCAGCATGGTCAGTCTGATATTCATTCTGCTCCTTTCTTGTAGAAGAGCCCCATAGCCTGAGCTCTGATACCCCAAGCACCCTGCCACTTGCTCTGCAGTGCTGCAGCCTGCAATTTGGCGGTTGCGATGCTCCCTCCAGGTAATGTTCTCTGCAGTGTGCAGGGCCAATGAGTGAGTTAGTGGTGGTGAAAGGTGCCTGTAGGATTGCTAGGTCTTGACTGCTAAGGCCTTGAAAGTTAGGACCAGGTTTTCTAGTAGAGAACTCTTCAGCATTTTCTTCCCTTGACTGAAGAGTTGTAACTAGAAAGCACTAATGCCAGTCTTGATCCCATAGTCTTGCTGCAGAATGACAATCAAATAGGGAGCCGTGGATAAAATGTAGGAAATGAGACTTTACCAAGCCCTCTCTGACTCCCCACAGGTGCTTTTTGATGAGGTTAGCTTTGTACACAGTTTTGGAAATTTATTTTGACATCTGTGAAGGCCTCATATCACTTTGTCCTTATCCTGTCCGTGGAATTGCTGGACAAAGCGAGGGTCTGCTCCAAGCTGTCAGATTTCTTTCTCCCTTCCATCACCTTACAGCTACCCCATTTAAAACTGTGTGATGGTAAGTGCCACAGGATTCAACGTAAGTGTAAATGTGGTAGGAAAAAAGGGTAGATAAGATGAGTGATACTGGAGACTTGACATGGGGAGCTGCAAGTAGGCTGTAGTATGTAGGAGCATGGGCAGACATTTTTACTGAGTTCATATGCATGTGGGGAGTAGGGAGCTACCTTCATTAGTATTTATTTGTTCAGGATTTCTGCTGTTAACATTTCAACAGTCCTAGTACTCAACCCTAACGCTGAGAATATTCCCATGAGGTTACTTGGTGCCTCTGAGACTTGCAGCCCCAACAAGAGAAGTGCAGGAACACAGGTCCTCTGGCTGTTGCTGCCAGTGCCCTGGTGTAGAAAATTTTGAAGAAGTTAAATTTTTACTGCTGGTAGTTGCTGTTTTCTTTGTGTGCTGACTGCTACTGTACCAAGCAAAGATTTGTCTAGACCAGAGTTCAGGGTTACTTGTTATCCTCATAATCCATTTCCTTTTGCCAACAGCAGTGGTTTATGTGGGTAAGTCAGAAGGGAATGCTCACATCATGGGTAGCCTCTTTTCTATGATCTTCATTAAGCTTTGGACCATTAGCTCAAGATGCGTGATTATTTTGTTTGTTCGAACAGCAAGACAAGCACAGTCTCCTCTGAGTGTTTCTTTCGAGCAAACCAGCATGACTGAAAACTGGGAGCTTGCCAGAAAATGTTACGTGAAATAGTAGTGGCAGGTTCATCTTAGTGTGGGCGGAGAGAGAGCTGTACCCTCTATTTTACTACTTCAAACATGCAGTGTCCATATGCCATAGTTGAGCTGGTTTATGGATAGGGTATGAAGGCTACTACATGATCTACTTCGTGCAAACACTGTGTGAGTGCTGTGGATAGATAGTCTTATGGATATGAATATCAACTGTTGTCGCAGTCCAAACACATAGCATCAATATTCAGTATGCTATAGACAGTCCCGGTTTTCTCCTTTATATTTTGTGTTAGTACACAGAGCCAAATGCTAAAGGGGCGGGGGGG
>NW_010165599.1:0-58308 GCF_000695765.1 Mesitornis unicolor | reverse complement strand
GACTTCTTTCCTGTCTTATTTCTGGCAGCTTGGAACACAGATCACAAGACTGGACTATAGAGTTGTCTGATTGTGTGTGTATAAACTCTGATTAGTTATACGATGAAAAGGTGTCCACCACCCACCCCCCCCCTCAAGTCCCCATGGTATACAATAGTGTTTGATTAGCAGTGTGTTGCAGCCATAGGTTGTGTTTTTCTCTTCATCTCAGTATTGGGAACTAGCTGCTGTAGGAGGAAAAAATACTGTTGTTACTGCAATGCTGAAAATCATTACACACGCGTGTTACAATAGACTGCATACAATGTACAGTGCGAAGCAGTCCCTGCCCTGAAGAGTGGACGGTCTACGTAGGCAGGAAGGCTGGAGGAGAAATAGCATTGTGGAGAATGGGAGCAGTTTGCCTGTGATTGTGGCAGGCCCAGCCCACTGGCCTTGGCGTTCCCCTTCCACTGGCTGAGGCCAGTGGTCCTATCCTTTGTAGCCATGGCCAGGTGTTTTCCACTGGAATGTTTTTTCAGTGGAAATTCTTTTTCTTGAAATAAAATTTTTCCTTGGGAATAACTGTTTTACCCAAGAAAAGTCAAAATAAATATTCCCTAACTGCTGTTTCTGGAAGGCTGTTTACTCTTTTTTTCCCTTTTTCTCTCTTTTTTTTTTCTTTTTTTCTTTTTTTTACTTTTCTCCTTTTTCTAGCTAGTTGATGAGAAATTTCCATTTGGTTTTCTTAGGTGAATTTTTGTGGAAACACATTCTCATGGGTAAAAAAGACCCACTTGGCTGAGCTTTTTTATTCCAACTCAGGAATGGAATATTTTGGGGCCCTTTACCCCCAGATGATTATATCTTCATGATAAGGTAGTTTCATTTTCTGTTCAGCTCAGTCTTCATTATTATAGATGATTTAATACAGTCTAATCATGCAGTTCTCATCTTCTGTAGATAAATTAGTACATGCAACTTCCTGGAATGATTTTACAGTTATCGGGGCAAAACAACGATTCTCACTAATCATTAGGATTCCACTTTTCTGTGCACTGGTGAATGTGGACCCATTTTGATTACTAGCAGATGTATTGAAGTCATTCTCATTACATCTGTGTCTGTGGAGAGGCACCGACTTTTATTTTCTTACTTTTAATACAAAAAGCATCGTTTCGCTGGCTGTTCTCTTAATGGTTGCTGAGAGTTGCTTTCAAGAACTCTTGTATTATGAAAAGGCATTGAGACTTCTGTCACAGTAAGGATCTCTAGACAGTCTTTACCTACTCCTGACTACTATTTTGAAGATGCACATTCCCAATTATCTGCAAAGAAGTATCGAAATAGGCTTCCTTGGTTCTGAAAAGCTTACTTTAGACTGCTGCTCTCTATTACTTATAGTATTCCATAGCTTACACTTGTCCTCAGAGAATGATGGCATCAGTTGAACATATTGGGTGTGATTTTTCAAAGTATGCAGTTATCCACATTTGGTCCCACTGCATTCGATGTGTGTTAACACTATCTGCAAAGAAGTATCGAAATAGGCTTCCTTGGTTCTGAAAAGCTTACTTTAGACTGCTGCTCTCTATTACTTATAGTATTCCATAGCTTACACTTGTCCTCAGAGAATGATGGCATCAGTTGAACATATTGGGTGTGATTTTTCAAAGTATGCAGTTATCCACATTTGGTCCCACTGCATTCGATGTGTGTTAACACTACCTTCAACAAAGGCAGAGTTAGGCCCATGCAGAAGGCTTTAAAAACAGAAAAACGAAACCCACCTCTTGCACCCTGGTTTATTTGCAGGCAAGAACATATGTTGTGAGTGCTTCTGCTGCTTTGAAGGGTGCTTGTTGAAGGGGCTTAGTCTGCTCTCTGAGTAATAGTGTAGTTCATTTTGATGCTATGACAGGTTTGTCCCTTTAAGTTTATAATATGTTTTCAAAGTATTGTATCCCTTGAAACTAAATTTAAACAAATATTCTCTGTATCAGATAAACCAGTAAAACCTCTTCGATTAAGCTGTTCCAAGGTTTTGTTTATTTGTTGCCTTACACTAAAGCCAGTGCTTTTTATTTTGTTGTCCTCAGATAAAGTCTTTATGTACAGTTTGTTGTTATATAAACCTTACATTTTTTTTCCTTTTTCTTCTCTCCCTTTACTTTGCCCTTTCCTGACATCTGCATTGTGTATTGATGGCAAGAGCAGCAGTGCTTGGCAGTTTTTCTCAACTTTGCAAGAGAGAGAGAGATTTGGTTGGAATGAAACCGTGCTCTCCATACAGCCTGCTTGGTATGCAGCATTGAAAGGTATCATCTCATTTTCTGTCTTGAAACCAAAGATGAAAACCACAAACAGGTAGAAATCTCTGTGCCAAACCACCTGTTGATTCACAGCCAAAAAGCCTTTGGCAATACATTTCTCACTGTATCCAGCTGGAGTAATTGCATGGCTGATACCCACAGTATCTGTCTGTACCTGTGCGTTTGGTAAAGAGACTAACTTATTTAAGAAGGTTTGGATTGAAATTTAGGTAAAGTTAACAGGGGAAGGAATTTTCTGATCTTAGTCTTGCTTTTTACCTAGAGTAGCACCCATCACTCATCTAACTTGGTTGAACATTGAAAATACCAATCCTGAAGTCACACACTGTGCATTATGGAGCAAACTGAAATTTGTTGAAACAGCTGTGTGCAAAGAGTCCAGATCTGCAATAGCATAATATCCTGGTGGTCAGAATTGGATGAACCTGTGAAGACAAAAGTTGTGAAATATCAGGCTAGTAGCATCAATGCATCATCTTTTGGGTGTATTACAAGTCAGGAAATAATTTGAAACCAAGTTAAAATGCTGTCCTTGGACTGCTACACATATGCTCTCTGTGACATGTGCATTACAGAAACAGTCACTGTGTGCTAATATGACATTAAAATTTTGGACTCCACCCACAAAAATTAATAATGTTCTTGAAATAAGAGTGATGTAGGATGCTGACACATTTAAGTCCATATGTTCTTGGTCATGTGTCCTCCAGTGCATGAGAGAACTAGAAATCCCAGATACTCTCTGTTTTTATTATTTCCTGTAAAGCCATACTGGGAAAGTAGGAGCATGTAAGTGATAGCAGGCTGGCAGACTTTGGCCCATGGATAGCTCTGCAGTAGAGCCATATTTTATATTTTTACCGTCTTATCTGGTCTGTTCTTCTAGTTGACTTCCAGGGATCTGCATAAGCATAGTTTAGAACAGATTTGGGCCACACTATTTATATTTGTGCAGATTGCTTCATGTTCGTGAAACAATTATTTCCTGGTGATCTGTAACATTGTCCAGTGTTGAGTAATGCTTATATACATATCTGTATATGACTGGTTAAAACACAAAATCTGTTTTGAAACAACATGACAAGGAACAGTAAACACAGTAACTGAACTACCCTTGGCTGTCTATATAATGTCCAATAAATGTGGTTACTGCACTCTGAAGCCTTTCCAGGGCTGAATAAGACATGCTGTGGCCTGGTAAAAGACACAATTTTTCCCCAGATTTTCTAAAGATTTCCATTACAGATGCTACAATGACATGAGGACACTGTAATCCATATCTTTAGTAGCAGTAACAATAAAGGGTGTGAAGTATATCCCCAAAATGTGAAGGTGTGAATTCTAAACCATCAGCGAAGTGTGTGAGAATTCTATAGAGTAAAACCTAATTCTGTGCTGAAGAGGAACACTGTGAACTCCCAGCATAAAATAAAAGATGTTCTGTTCTCTACTGCACTATCTTGAGCCAAACTTGGGATCTAAAAGCCAAGCAAGGTTCTTTCATCACCAGTCTAAAGATGCTGTAAGTCAGATTGTCCCCTCAGGCTATATTTTGACAATGTAGTAAATCGAGCTTTGGGAACTTTCTACCAGATCGAGAACTCTGTCACCTCAAAATGCAAAGCATGGATCCATTATAAATTCATTCTTCTGATATGGTTTTAAAAATATATTTTGATGTGCTGACTTTTACCATCAAACTCCATGCCCTATCTGATATCTCTTGTTCCCCACTGCTAACATTAACACATATAAGAGCTGGCAGAAATGTGATCTCATGCCTTCACGTGATCCAGATGAAATTTGCACTGTGGAGACTGCACTCAATTAGTGCAGTCTGTTAATGTCATTACTGATAAAGCACCGTCAGTTACTCCCCAGCATTTTCTTGCCTTCCTATTCTGCCCTTATTACTTATGTCTACAAGGGAAGGTGGCACTGGCATCAGGAAGAGCAAAGTTTGATCTGTGCTCAGAATGGGATCAGAAAATATGTTGGATCTTGTACATGTGTATCAACACTTCCAATTCAGTGAGATGTGTTGAGAAGAGTGAAAAAAGCTAAGACTTGATTCTTGCATGAAATAAAGCCAGAGTGGTACAGGAAAAGTACATGGGCAAATGCCTTTTTGCCTTAACTCTAGAGAAGCTAATGAACAGGCAGAGCTTCAGAGTTTTGTTCTGAGAATGAGTTAAACTTTGTCTAAAATTCTTGTTGTTTTCTTCTGCCCTCCTCCCCTTTGCTTTTCTGTGTTGTGTGATGAATGTATCATGCCCAGATTTTGCAACTGTAGCTTTGTGCTTAAAAACCACATTGACACTATGAATGTCTTTACTAAATTAAATTTCAGAATTCTTCCAGGGAGTTTGTAGTTTGAAAAGAGAAAGCTGCTTGAAAGTTTTCAAGTTTAGAAATGTTGTGTACTTGAACCTCTATGATTTTCTTGATCTTGGTGGCCAAGACGATTCTCAATCTGATGATCTTGGTCTCCTGGAAAGAAGAACAGAGGAAGAGGAGGGAAGAACATGACAGTGAGAATGTTGATACTGCTATGATTAAAACCTGTTGTTTGCGGGAGTTTTGATAAGTTTTTGGTTTGTTTTCCTTCTCTCTCTGACCTAATTAATTTTACGGGATATCCCTAGGGACATAATTTATATGACAAATGAATTACATTAAAGGTTGCTGTCATAGTATGAAACCCCTTTCTTATGGTAAATTTAATATGTTTCCATATTCTTTCCCTCTGTAAGTAGTGATCTACCAGTGATAGTTTGTTTTCACTATTTTTCAGAAAATTTGCATGCAGTGACTGTCAGTATTAAAAATACTAAAAAACAGAAACTGAAAGAGGAGAAACATTATTTTATTTCAGCTGTGGTTAGCAAAAAGCTTCTGAAGTGGCACTAGTTGAGAGGTAGGGCTCTTTCCTTTGACTTTTTGTTCTTTAGAAATAGATTTATGCAGAAAATGTAGTCAATTAATAACTAATATATGAGTCTACTCACCAGATCTCAGCTTAAAAAACATTAGAACTCCAGAAGGGAGTTTTAGGAAGGAAAAGCACATACCATTTTCATTGCTGTGTTCAAGTCTGTCCCATCTGCAGTGCTTGTATTAGTGAAGCTGTTTAACCTTTTGAAGCACGTGGATCTTTGTGCTGTCTTTTCATGAAGCCTTTTTTTTCTATCCATGCAACCTACTGGCTTCAGTAAGATAACACACACCTTAAAGCGTTTACCTTAGGCTTCCAAGGCTGCACATGCTTTTCTGAAGGTTTAAAGAGACACACAGGATAATTGCTGCTCCTCGTAAAAGCCGTAGGCGTTTTACTACCAACAAGAGCAGGAGCAAGTTTACAGTAATTTTGGGCCAATATACAAGTTTGGGATTTATTTTGACTCAAAAATTTTCCAGAAGCGTTGCAGCTAGGTGCTTATTCCTCAGGTCAGATAGTGTCACTGAGTTTCTTTTTCCATAGAGAATGAAATGCAGAAAAGAGCTTAAATGGGGAAGTACAGTGCATCTTGAACAATTTTTATTTTGATTAGATGGAATAATCCAAGAGAGCTTCTTTTGTAAAAATGTACTAACTGTAGTAAAACATCAGCATTAGTTCTGCAGAATATCCAAGCTGATCCTTAAAAACTAAGCTTGTGCTGCAGTGTTGCGCTGACATGGAGTGCCTGTGCCCTGGCACAGGGCTTTTGACCAAACCATGGCCAGGTCCCAGTGGCTCACCCACACCCTGAGCAGAATTTGGGGAGGATCTTTTGTTAACTGTGAGGAACTGCCGAGCTGGTAAATTTACCTAAGGGGATGACAGCAGGGAAAGGGTGTTGTGCAGGGAGCTTATTTTGAAACACTAGATGCACTTTTTTTAGTTTTCTATTTCTATCCTGTGTTCCCTGCTTTTCTAAAGGACTCTGAAGTAATTTCAAAATTAAATGGATTCACTAGCAGTTTTGTGGCCCTCATAAATATAATAAAGCCTGACTCTCTGTCTCACTTTTTCTTCTGGTGCTTAACAGTCTTATGCCATTTTAAAAATCTTCCTCCTGCGTCAAGACAGCATATTTCTTTAGTTAAAGATAAGGTTCAGAGGCAAATATAAAATATTTATTTATGTTAGGTCTGCACTAAGTCTGACTTTTTTTTCTGAGTTGGTAATTTATTTTCCTTCCTTTAGATGGATTATAGAGAACGTGGTGCTGTCCTACAGCATCCAGCTTCAGTTTTAAAATGGATCAAGTTCAGGTTCTGACATACTTGGCAGAATACCATCGTTTTTCTACCCTTCCCTCAATCTGGGCCATAATTGTGGATATCCTGTGGACTGCAGCCCAGAGACTGCCAGTACTGGGAGCATACGGAAGGGAAGAGATGATGGCAATAGCTTTGTAGCTTGACCTGACATTTGCATTGTTTCTCAATTGCTAAGTGTGATGAGGGGAGCAGAGGGTTTGGCATGAACTGTAAGAAACTGGCCATAATTTGGAGGAGCAATCTTCCCTACCTGACTCAGATTTTATTACTAGATGCTGTTTGCACTTTAAAAAAAGTGCAAATAAGGAGTATTTAAAATAAAAAGAAAGAAAATAGCTAAAGTTGTATTCTATGTAATACCACTGCTTATGATGAAGTTGCACTGGGGATAGATATTAACCCCATAAAATTCCTGGGTCACAAACAGTCTTATGACAGACCTTGATAGCTTTGTGGAGACAGATTATGTCAAGCCCTCAAATTTGGAAACATAGCAATTCCTCTGTAGTAAGATTGCAAATGAACACCCATTTGGAGATTGCCAACGTTATCACAGTTTGTCAGGGTGATCTCACAGCCCACAAAGCGCTGTAAGAGATTGCTTTACAAGTTCTGAAAGATTAGAGTGTTGAAGTATGTGACACCGGAATGATGCTTTGATGCCTGGCTTTGTCAATCAGCCAGACAAATAAATAATATCCACTGTTTTTATTAGTGTAAAGCATAACAGGTAATGAAATGTATAGAGAAACACTTTCTTCTCACAGCTACACAGAGCACAGAAATGTAGGCTAAACACAAATGGGATGTGTTAATGTCAAATCCTTCGAACAGGTGGTTGTATGCCTGCATGGGTCAGTAACTGCAGTGCAGCGCTTACTGCTATTTCAGCAGGTAGTAGTTTAAAGCATTAGCATTATTGCATGGCTAAATGAAACAGCAGAAATAATTTGGCTGTCTTGGGTTCTGGTTATCTAGTGAAGCATGGAAACATATTCTACTAAATTAAGGATGGAGTTTTGGCTAGCAAGAAGCAAAGGGCCTGGACTGCAAAACCTATGGGTTCCTCTTTTGGCTTGGGACAGAGAGCAAAGCAGGTGTGCAGTTAGGAAGTGACATGGAGGTAACCAGTAGAAGAGTATAAAATGCAGCATTTCTTCCCTGGCAGTAATTGTGGAAAACCTTTTGGGTGTAATGGCACGCTCAAAGTTTTGTTGTTACGAGTTTCAGGTACTTAAAATGTAAGAGATCAGTGTACGAATAATTTAAAAGGATGACATTGGCACTTGGCACTGTCTGTAACAACTGAACTTTATAGGGTACCTTTTTCCAGATTTCTTCGACCTTCAGCCCAGATTTCCACAAAGGATGTGTGGTCTGAAAACCATTTGTGAAGCCTCAGATAAGAGCCATTCACACTGGTAAAGAGTTCCAAAGAAGGCAAATCTGTCAGTCTTTGTGCTTTGACACAAAATACTGGTATATTTTTTAATATACCAGAGTTCCACCAAAGATTAGCCATGGATCTGATTTATGTCCATTTTCAACCTTTAAACTTTGCGGAACAGAAGGTCTAAGATACCCATTTGTTGCACTCCTTCATTCTTATGGAGCCATTAAGATGTAGAAACGTAGGATCAGCAACAAACTTCTGCCTCTCTGATGTGCCTGTAGTTAGAAAACCATCATCTGCAGTTCTCTCCAGTCTTGACACCAAATCATGATTTGTCCTTGACCTTGGAGAGCTTTTGCCCGTTTCTCCATCCTTATGAGCAGCAGAGTACTCACAGGTACCCGTTAGTGATCACCTGGGCAAACCTGGAGAAGCTTGGATGAAAGACCCATAGAATTAATATGACTATTATTAACTGAATGCCTAAACTTAGACAATGTATTTGCACATGTAAGTAATTATGATGCACTTCAAGGCATTCTGTTTGTAATGCTTTGTAATGCTTTGCTCTCCATTTCCTACAAATCAAATTATTGAGGGATAGATTTGATTTCCACATCATTTTGAAAATATTTTCTTTTTCTTTTTTTAATTTCCTTTGTATTAATTTTTTTCAAAGTTCAAAACACAACCAACTGTGACTAAATGCATAAAACCAAACAAAAACCCCCTAAAGTATAACAAAATTAAAGACAGCCTAAGATGATATGCAGCAAACAATGTAAATTATACCTAACAAACATGGTTGTAATAATATACCTTATCCATGTCTGATCCACTAATAACAAATACTTATTCAGAGAACAAATAACTCATTCTTCTTCTTAGTGAGAGAGAGAGAGAGAGGAAAGCCCCAAATTCAAATTATAACTTACAGTCTAAACAAATACGAAAAACCTGCCAAATCTTCTTATAGAAATCCCACCTATCTTGTATTTTCATTGTATCTTTTGGGAATAATGAAATTGGGAGGAGGGGGGGAAAGGGCCAGTTTTTCCTGGGAAAGTGTGGCCTGATCCTGTAGCTTTTACCTGAGGAGTCCTCACTGCCTTCTGTTGAAAGGTTTCTGTTGTGAGTACTGGATTCAGACCAAAACCTGAAGGCACAGCTTGGGGTTGTTTTTGATAATTATGGATCCTTTTCCTTCCCTCATGAGAATTTTCTTCAGAAATGTAGAGTTGACAAGCAAATTACAGGTGATATCTCTGGTCATTTTATAAAGATTGCTACAAGAATCTACTGTTACTAGAAATTAATGAATGCTTTCCTTTCTGCATCATGTCAAAATAGGTTTTTTGCCATCTTCCCATTTCATTTCTGTTTACAAAAATTATTATTGTTTGTTTAACGGAATTCTCCTCCCCATCCTACACTGCGGTGTGTTGCCATCTTCCCCAGGCTCCTGCACCCTTCCCTGGAGTCTGTCCAGTGCAGTTTAGTTCTGGTCCATGAGTTGCCGTCAGTGTGATAGTTGGCACAAGTACTTCCCAAAGGGAAAAAGGCAGACATTTAGGTATCTTGCAAGCCATGGTATACCTTAACATGCCACACAGTGCTTATTTGGTTTTGGTGACTGGCTGCGATGCCAGCTTTGCTGCTTGCCCCTGTCAGTGTGAGAGCAGTTCGGACCTCATTGCCTGCTGGTGAGAACTCACATCAAATGACCTCTAAAGTGTCAGAAATATTTGCCCTCTCTCACATTAGAAACTTTGGGTTAGAAAGCATCTGTCTGTCTCCTGTTGCCCTTGTTGCGCCCAGTGCCCATCGCTTCTCCCCTATGGGCTGTGGTCATTGAGGTGAGAAGGGTCTCAGCAGTGAAACTGCTGCCATTGCAGGAGCTCTGTGCTGGGAGGTGTAGCAGGGTGCCTCTGTGTGTCTTTTGATTTTGCCTTGAGGCCTCTTGTCATTTGGCAGCCCCTTGCCTGCTCCTCTCCCACTGCCCCTACATGTCCCTTTAGCTGTGATCCTACCTGAAATGCCCCCATGCCACGCCTCTCCCAGGCGTGATCCCATCGTGCCTGTGTGGCAGGAGGCGCTGCAAGGTGCAGGCAGTGGCAGGGGTAGAGGAGACCAGTGTTGGTTGGACAAAGACCACCGCTTCAGTGGCTGTGTGAAGGGAGCAGTAGTGTGCTCATGCTGCGTTGTACTGCTGCTGCTGGCCATCAGCTCAGTGTCCCTGCCCGAAACTTAAACCCTGTCTTTCACACCAGCTTATGATATATGCTTCAGAGAGAAGAGCTAGCAGCCCAGCAATGAACAGTGCCAGAGCGAGCCAAGTGGCTGATTTGTGTTGGAAATTTGAGGGGGGTTTCTCATATATTCTCAATATCTGTAGAAATACCGGAATCATTTTGGAATCTGCTATTCTCCTTGCCTAGTCTGGGAGGTTATGATCATGAATTTTGCAATTTCCAGATGATACTTCTTGTCACTATTATTACTTGAAGTTTAAAAAGCACCATTAGCTGAGTCTAGGCAGCCTTTACAAAGACCCACAGTCCAGTACATAGAGATAACATGAATACATAGTGACAACAAATGGGAGATGAGTAGGATTGCTAGAGTGATGTAAGGTAAGGAAGTATTTTTAGAGCTTCTCATATTGTATTTTGCATCATGAACTTTAGTTTATATTCTGTCAACAGCAGTTTTCATTTAAAACCAAAGCCACAAAAAATTCTCAACATCATAGCTGAGAAACATGCCTTAAAAATATGAGCCAAGCATAGCTGGTAAATATCATGCCCCAATATGTAAGATCCCAGATTACTGCCACTTAAATTGTTTTTTTTAATGGAGTAATACCTGATTCCACCAACATGATTTCCAACAAAGATGGTTTCTTTCCAGGCTGAAGAATGAGCCTTACTAGGTGGAATGTAAAATGTAAGAGAGAAATGGCTGTACCGGCTGCAGAAACAGAGATGCCAGCTTCAGATACAGCCCAAACTCCTAGCAGTGGGCAAACAGCCTTCACTCCATTCTGAGTACCAGGACAAAAATCTTAATGCACGCTGTGTGTGTTCTCTTTGAGATTCTTATTAAATGTCAACTACCAGACCTTTTACTCTATGCATCTGTATAAAATCTTGACAGGGGAAAGAAGGATTTGGGAAAAGGTAAGGATGTTTATAGCACATGTTCTGAGGGGCTATGGGGGACAAATTGACTTCTGTGGTAGGTGGACTTAGTAAGGAAATGGGGTAACAGCAGAAAAAAAAGATAAATTAATTTATAGGTAGAACCTCAAGGGTCAGAAATAGATTAGAATTTATCTTTATATATTCCTTCTTTTCATAGCAAAATTATCTGCTTTATGAAGCAATGTCTTAGGTATTTAACCTGTAGTGTTTTCATAAAAGTGCATTTCCATTTCCAAAGAGATGAAGCACCCAGAACATGGTTAGGGAATGAAGAGAATGAATATCAGTTACATCTGAGTTGTATTTTCTTTGTATTGAAGTGAAAATTAAATTTATGATACTGGTGTCATTCTTTGATTAACAGACCCAAAACTATAGAATTAAGCATACAGTGCCTGTCATTTAGTTGGGCTCTGCTTTAGTCAAGCTGGCCAAACCGTGAGAGAAAAAAAGGCTCCTGAATTTAAACTTTTAACCTCTTGTTTCTAGAATTGCAGCACATTACTGCACTTCCCTGTAGCATAAGAACTGAGTTCCATGATCAAAGTATGGTTCAGAACTTGAACTGCTGGTGTGCTGGCCCAGAGCTGTGCTGTGACACCTTCAATTAGTCTTTCCAGATCAGGGTAGTAATTTACATGTCTCTGTTGAGATCTAGTGCCTTGTCTTGTGTTTGCACATCTCTCAGCTTGTCCGTGGTTATAGCTGTTTAAATGGACTTGGATTTTAACCTTGTTGGATCTTCCCCTCATAAGTTCCATTCATTTAGTCAGGGTAGAGATGGTGTCTCTGCTAGAGCCCCATGTGGTGTTTCATTTGTGTCTGCCTTTTGAATTCTCACAGAGAAGTGGTTGCAGGCATGAGATTTGTTTAAGGAGGCTGCGGTCGTTTTCACTAAGGACATCTTCCGTTGCACTGTGATAACATGGACCAGTTAAGGTTGCATTTGTTCTGCAAGCACCTGTAACTCCTGCTGGCAGGACATCAGTGGTAATAGTCCATGTAAGTAGGAAGGATTTGCTTATGTGTTGGAGGACTGAGGTAGGGCCTTAAGATGCAAGACCTTCTCTACAGCACCGCCTTAGTAGCGTATTGTCCCCAGAGGGTGGCAACAGCAGATGTTTGTGAATGGCAAGACCAAGCCTGTGATCAGGAAAAGAATTCTCAGCGGAAATTTCACTTCATTGTGCTGAAGGGAAATGAAGCACCATTTATTGATACAACTGAAGAGTTTTACACTCTGTTGTGGTATGGATAGAGAAGAGTAGTAAAACAGCTTCCACTTAGCATGTTATCAGTGCAGCCACCAATTACAGGGAGTTCACTCTTCCACAGTGCCTTCACACCAGGGACAGTAAACTTCTGCAATACCTAACGTAGTCATCAAAGTCTCTGCATGCACATCTAACCTGTGCAATCGTTACCTGGGTTATAGTCTAGTATGAATACAGGTATACATCACTGCTTCTCGTAATCTTACCTGTGGACAGCAAAAACAGACATACAAAATCTTGGAAAGGCATGAAAACAAATGCAATGCAAATATTCTCTCTCCGTGCAGTTGCCGTGTATCAGAAACTGTAGATACGATGATACATCTTATGTCAGGGGAAAAAAACAGACTACACCCCATGCAGCCATCACACCTTGAAAATAGACATAAAATGGTATGTCAAGATGAATACACAGCTCCTAACAGCCTAATAGAATAGATCACACCACAGCCAGGTACATCTGTTCTCAGCACTAACCATTATCATTAGCTTAAAACACTTAAAATCACCGAGCTTCCTCAGGTCTAGGGACAGATTATGCCAAGAAGAATCTGCTAAATAGATTTAGCAATGTAGCAAGCAGGGACCTTGACTACATTAAAACAATACATTTTGCGTCTCAAAGGCTGTAGGCTGTTTTCAGAGGAACAGTCTGAATGAAGAAGGACGCTAACACTGGATAGCAATTTCTTTATCACGGTTTAAATACGTAGCTTGAAACCCTTGGACAAGCAATTGTGTGAAACTGGGAAACAACTTGTTTGTGTAAAATCAGATGGCAATCATATAAGGCAAGCCATCCCCGCCATCCTATAGCATGTGTTCTCATCAGACTGCTGCATAGGAAGCAAAGACCTAACCCTGACTGGACTTCAGAGTGTGTGGCTGACAAAAAGCATCAAATCTCTCTTATGTAGGAAAAGAAACAGGAAAACAGAAGAACTAGCATATTTCTCCTTGTCTGTCATGTCTTCCTAGTCTGGTGTCTGACTGCTGTGAAATGTGAGATACGGGTTCTTGCAGAGACCTTTAAGTCAGTCATTAAAGCTTCAGAGAAGATTTCAAAAACAAACAAACAAACAAGCTGTGTGATATATATGCAGCAGTGACTACTAAGGTGGTGCATTGCTGCATGTTGAAGACTTGCTCTAAGGAAGCTGATGAGGAAGGTAAGTGGTGGATTCAGTGGGAATAGAACTGCCTGGCTCTTCAAAAGAAGTGGAAGTAGAAATAGAGCAAAATGACCATGATAGAAATAAATGTATGAAATACTATTTTTGATGACGGAGAATGTCTGAAAGGTGCAGAAAAAATGTGTGTATGTTTTGCATGTTAGCTGACAAGAAGTCCAAGGAAATAGGTAAAGGTTTAGCTTCAATTCTTATACTTCTTGTCAGTATAATAAAGGCCATTTTTTGAACTTTATGAATGACCATGAAAGACAAATACCTCTGGCAGAACTTCAGTATGTGGTTCCATATATCTTAACCCAGACTTAGAGTTCTTCAAGAATGCTCCAGGTCTTAAGAGAAAACATAGTAGCAGGTACATATTTTTTAATCAAGCTCACTCTTTTTTATATTTTCAACAGAGAGCTGAGATCCCATGCTTTCACAGTGTCATCTTTCCCACCCTGTCTCATGCCCCGAATTTAAGAGAGGTTAAGAGCCTTACATTACAGAGTCTTAACAGGCTCTGGAGTTCTGCGTTTCCCCACAGCTGAGCAGGCTGGCTGTGCAGGCCTGGTGTCAGCCATGGGAACCTACTTCATTGTTCTGATAGGGTGAAGCAGCTTCGCTGTTCACCAGCAGTTTGGTAAGCTGCTTTTGCTGTGTCTGTAAGGCCACATCATAACCTTCGCTTGCGAAGTCCTGAGAATGATTCTTGGTGAGGAAGGTTCTGCAGTGGAGACTGTGAAGGATGTTTTTTCAAGAAATCATCTTCCAGCAGGAGGAGTTTGAAGAGCCTTGAATTTTCAAGGCAATGTGAGCACTTTTGTAGAAAGTTCTCTTATGCAAATAAGCAAGATGTAACTAAACTCCCATCCCTTCCCAGCAAGTTCAGCATTGTTCTTGTGCTGGATCTGCCTCTAATGCTGTACAATGGCAGCAAAAACAAACCTTTTATATTTCTAGTTTACCTTCTGGCTGTCAGTTCTCTGAAACTTTTGAATAGCATTTCTTTCACATTTCCCAAATCTTGGAAGCCCATAAAGAAAACAAAAAGGAAAGTTGCACCAAAGGCACTTGATCTGTAGTTTAGACTTCTTTATGGAGCAGAAGATAAGGTCTCACAAAGCCTCTTGGAGTACCATTTCCTAACCTCACCTATGTTTTCTTTCTCATCCTAATGGACAGTGCTTTTACCTTTGAAGTTCATGCCTTTTCTGCTGGAGTACAATATAGTGTAGCTAGGCATGAAAACCTTGGGACTTAGAAGACTCTGCTGAGCAGAGAACACTGGATTGTGCATACTTGGGAGCATGGATCACTGTAAAAATACTGGATGTCAATACCACTTTCACATATATGTTAAACCAAATCCTTGCCTGCAAGGTACCCACATAACCTGCATGCAATGTATGGAGGTCCCCAGAAAACTGCTGTCAACAGCCATGCTTCTCTGACACAATCAATCTCCTTGTGCTATAGGACAATCTGTAATTTTCTTGGGAGGCCATCTGAGCCAGTGCAGTTAATTCCCTGAGGAACTGGTGGTTAGCGTATACCTCACCACTCTCTGCTTCCCGTGGGAAGTGTATTTCTTTCACTATGTCTTCTTAAATATAAACAAGGGACATCAAGCATGTAAGAAAGCCCCTGCCAAAACAGGAAACCATATTGCACGCATTTCTATCTCTGGAGAAGGCAGGAATAATTCATGGTAGGTATGTCGGATACCCTGCTCAAAGCAATATCTGGAGGATGCTCTGGTAGCACGACAGTGGTCAGGAAGTCAGAACCTGAGTAGGATAGATGAATACCATGGACCCTAGCAGGAGGGAAGGGTAGCTTGTGGCAAGTAATAATCCACGGCATACACCTGTTCATTCAGCCCCAGGATGGGGATAGGTGGGATATAATCTTTGTAAGAAAAAAAACCAACTAATAAAGTTGCCAAGAACAGATATTTTATAATCTGTGCTAAATCTCTGCTGGAAAACATGAACAGCAATGAAACTGAGAAGACACTAAAAGAAATTCGGGGCAAAGTGCCAGACGCCCAGACGGAAGCAGAATGTGGACCAAAAAGCTTGCGACAATTGGGTAATTATGGTTTATGAATTTCAGCTTTAATCTGTAGTTCAGTGAGTCCTGATTAAATATCTGTTAAACACAATTAAAGTTTGTTTTTGTATTTCACCGTCTTGATCAGAATAATTAGAGACTGCGTGTTTCATGTCAAAAGTAGCAAGAGGAATTTTAGTGAATGAACATCGTTTTTAAAAGCCATTTGTAGCACCAGCTGTTGGCATTATTTTATATTTTAGTGTTATCAGCATGAAGACGGGTCCTCTCAATGCTGAATGCTTTCCAGCAGCGCTAAGATTCTGGGAAAGGCACGGTACAGTAGGAACCGTGCCTGGCCATGGGGCTACGCAGAGAGCCCTGGGTGGGACTCTCAAGCTACGATGTTAGGCGGTGCCCTTAAGTGGTGGAGGGTGAGAAGTGCTGTGAACAGGTCATGTCACACCCAGCCTGTGCTTCTCTGCCACAGATGTTTTAGATAGCGAGTGTGATGAGTGATAGGAAGGATCATTGGAAAGGGCACATATCTGATGAGCTGGATTTGGATTCTCTCATTGCAGTGTCTTATCAGAAGCTCTGGGTGTCCCAAGGGTTAAGTGTTAGAGTGTTAGCCCAGAATGATAATTGTGGTAGCATTACAAGTGCTTTTGGGAAGGAAGCCTTAAACTGTGCTGGTGGTGCCTTAGCAGAGGCAACAGACGGCAGTGATGGCCCTCTGCAGATACGGAAAAGGATGGGTATGCACGTGCCAGTTGCAGCAAGGTCTAAGTGTGTTTGTCTTCATTAGTAGCAGTTTCATTTAAGTATGAAGAGGGGATAAGGTCTTCTGAGTTGTTCATCTAAAGAATAGGAAATAAAGTGTTGTGGAGGAAAACCAGGATAGTTTTAAAAAGAGGAAAGGCACACTGAGATAAAGCTTCAATAGATGGAGCTTTATTTTTTCTTCAAGAACCTGAAATGTATCTGAATGTCACCTGAACGTAGTTAGGGAGTATAAATAAATACTGTGGAGGGTGTGTGCGCATATATGGCTGACCTGGTTTTAGCCTTCATCTGTCTCTTTATACCAGCAAAGATGAATCTTCAGTCACGCTTAGTGGTGCCTGTGGAGGGGAAATAAATCTCAAATATCATAAGCTAAAAATTGAAAATACCTACTGAAGAGACTCGAAAGACAGTGCCAGTTTCTTCTCTTGAGTAAGTGTTTTACTGCTTTATGTTTAGTTTACTCCAAACGATATATTTCCTTTGGCCTTTTCAGCTTCAGCCTCTGCTGAGTGTCAAAAGGTGGGAGAACGCAAGTGTCGTATGTGGAGGAGACTTAGCCTTCAAGCACAGGACTGAGACCACAGTCCTACTGAGGAGTCATCCATTAGTAACAGTTCTCAGTCACCAGTGGCTTTGTGGAAGGTCTGTGTGGCTCATTATCATGCTGCAAAACCACTTCATTTGCTGGCAGCTTAATGATTCAATAAGCACAACTTAAAACTCAAGAAAGGTATTAGCTTATCTATAGTTTCTTTTTTGCAAGCACTGGTCAGTTTTTGTACAGTTTCGCCTACCTTTCTGGCTAAGAGGGGGAAAACAGTTCCAGAGAAAGCAGAATTTCTAAATTAGCCTTCCAAGAAGACTATAGAACTATTAATTCCTAAGTGAAATCAAGGTTAATGGTGAAAGAGTTGAACAAAACTTAAAAATCAAAGATACTTTGGAAGACAACATCAAAGGCATATCAAAATATGGTGGTCTTTTTATAAGCTGCGAGCCCTGAAGAGATGGTGCCCCTAATAGAGCTGAGGGAGAAAGGATCAAAGCGATGATCACGTGAGTCTTTAAAGTAGAAAGAATATCTGGAGTGAATCTATGAAGAGACAGGTTTTGGATGAAACTTTCATAGCACTGGGATCGTTTATCAAGTCTTGAAGCCCGGGTACAGTACAAATGATCAGATTTCACCAGGGAAGGAGGGAAAGGATATTTGATTCAGAACAGGAAAACTAAGACCAAGTGTTGTCTGTCTGTGAAATAACAATATCCATGTTTAAAAAATGTGTGTATATTTACATATGTATATGAACAAATACATTTTTAAATGCATATTTTATGAATTTTAGCCGTGCCCTATTTCTTCCAGAGGAATATTGTCTGGTGAAACAAAAAGCATCGATGGTATTTAGTTGAGTGTATGATCTTTTATTTTTGTTTCATAAAGTTATGAGAAGAGGAGACACGGAGTTAGGGCTTTTCTGTTATCTTCTGTTGCATTTCTGAGTTACTACGATTTTCCCTCGGAACCAGCTGCTTAAGTATATCTCATCAAATGGCTGAGCTTGTCCAAATCCACTATCCTTATGTCTGAGATAAATAAAATCAGGACAGTGTGTAGGTCTCTTAATACAAATTCCTTTATATGGGAGTGGGAATGGAAATGGAAATACTGACTTATAGTTCAGTGTGTGTAAGCCTTTTGCAAAAAGTATACAAGCCCAGTGAAAATAAAAAAGCTATTTCTTCTTTTGGCAAAGATGTACATAGTTCTTCTACGGAGTTTTATACTATGCCTGAGGGTCATTTCTCTTTTAAAGAAGCACTGACAGCTACGATGAATGGCATTACCTGGGAAGAGGGAATATCTGGATGTTTAAACAAATCAAGTTTCTTCTTATAGAAGAGTAAACATTAGGTCACAAATCAGACTGTTCTATTCATGGACAATCAGAATCAATTCTACGCTACTTAAATGTGAACTGGAAAGGCTTAAGTATAGCTGCATGCTGACATTAACAGAGGAGGGTAGTTTATAACCTGTGTGCATTGTCACAGCTATCCTTTTACAAGAAGTCATGGATGAATGCCATGTGTCCATGTTGAGTTGCCTCCTTGTCAGCAGGCAAGATTGCCCGTCCATCACTATTATCTACAACGAGGCTCATTACCTGCCAGCCAGTAAACATCTCACTCTCACCATCTGCAGTGAATTACAAAGTGACTGGAAGAATCAGGATCAGTTTGGCTTGCAGAATGATTGTCAAGTTCATTTTCATCTTTGGAGGCCCTTTGGAAATGGAAAAGATGGTGACTGGGATGGGAAAAAGGATGATGTCCATTACCCTCAGGCATACAAGCTGACTGACGCTATTCTTGCATACCTTCCATTTTACCAAGTGCCGGTATCTTGAAATTTTCACAGCATGCAGGTGAAATAATTTCTTTTATTCTCAATTGGCTGTATCATTTGTGATACATAGTAGTGCCATTTTCACATGAGTGGACGATGTGTCGTCTCCTTCGGGAAAGATTTTTTTAATGAAAATATTAATTGTACTCCATACAAAGGCATATCCTATTGAAAAAGTTGATGTCCAGCCCATCAGTGATCCATTTGGAAGGGAAGATAGTGTATTATAGTCATTTTGTCTGTTAGCAATTTACCAGTCGGTGGGGTTTTTTTTAAAAAGCTACCAGATAGCTTGACAGTGATTGTAAACTTTAACATCACTGTGTGGACATACGGTGAATTCTGAGCATCTGCTTTAGGGAAGACAAAATCTATTTTGTTTGTCTTTTAAGGGAAAATGTAAAACAAGAGGGGCAAATCAAGAATGTGCCAATACATCCTTGGTAAAGGGTCTGTTGGTGATGTACAGATAGACAACTCCCTGTTGGTAGTAGGAAGGCAGGCAGGCAAAGGAATGGGGGTGTTAGCAAACAAAGGTCATTCTTATGGCTCTTCCCTTTGGCCTTCAGGACACACCAGCATAGTGCAGAACCTGGCTCTGGGCTTGGGCATCTGTCCTTTCTCTTCGGCCTCTCTCTCTCAGCAAAATGCAGAGTTAAAAATAAATAAATAAACAGCAAATGGAGTGATATGTGTTTGGTATGTCAGCCAATGGCCACATGTGCAGTGAGGAAATTTTCTCTGAGAGCTCCCAAAGCTCATAATCATTGTGCAAGACATAATTATACTCTTTAGAAATCCAGATCGGTCCACAGTAAGGGGAGGACGGGAGGGAATGTTACAGACTGATTTTAACAAGTGTATGTCTCTCCTTTCCACAACAATTCTGGTCTTAAGTGCACTTGGCTAAATTCTCATTCTCCCCCGGGAGGGTTACTGGAGGGATTTCCAGGCTTTTCTGCAGTCTGCCTGCAGCAGGCTCATGAGGAGCAACCACACTGCCTACCATTCTTTGCACCTGCTTCAGCGAGGGGCAGCACACACTCCCAGATGCTTGCCTCAGGGTGCCAGCAGGAACAGGGGAATAGGAGAAGGCTGGCATTGCTCTTCACCAGACAGTCGTCCCCCTCAGGAGTCATGAGATGCCAGTGGGCACGCTGTACCCAGGACTTTTGAGCTGAGCAAGTGCTAATGACAGTGTTTTACTTGATCCTAGTCAGAAAAATAAAGAGGTTCAGAGGAGAAAGCTCTCTTGAACCCTTACTTCACTCTCATAGTGCTTTAGAAATAACTGGTATTTAGCTGCATGTAAGAGAAGAGCTTTGTGCCAGTACTTTAGAGAGAGAAATCAAATTACAGTGAAGAGCAACCCTGATTTCTGACTGTTTTTAACCATTTGCTTATCTGACCTAATCGCTGTTTTTAGGGTTTGTCTTTTATTTTTGAAGTGGAAAACCTATTTAGATCCTTTGAGTTATAAACATTATTTGCTAAAGGAAACAATTTTCTGAACAGTTTTTTGTCTTTTTTTTACCATAAAACAGAGCTTCAAAGTGGCCTGCCATCCTGATTGTTGGTGATACCCAGACATCTGACTGACTAGGCATGTTTTGTAATTCTCAGTTTTGCTATATTTTGAAACTGGAACAAATGCTTTAATAAAGTAAATGAACAATACCCTCTGAACCCTTGAAGTGAATGCAGATTTTGCCTGGGACAAATAATGTCTGAAGCTTCACAAGACACTCTTACTTTGTACAGAAATTGAATAGATCGCAGTTATTTCTGTAGTATGTCAGGATGATCAGATACCTAGAACCAGACAGTGGATTGCTGCTTGATAGACAGCGTAGCCTCTCTAGATCATACCTCAGAATTCAAGATGAGAGGTGAAAGTCAGCCTCATAGCAGTGTTTTGTATATTGCATTTGGCTAGACGTGCATGTTGTTGTCACTTTCCCTGTTTACAGAGACTTTGCAATGGAGGGATCTAGTTGTTGGATACCAGATTATCAAAAGCATGTAGGTATTTAAAATTGTCACTGATTGCCTGAAGGTATTTTCAAGAGCATGTTAGCAGGTTAAGGTTGTTCCTTTGGCACTGGATGCCTTTTAAAATTCTGGTCACTGCCTGCTGTTATGTTTGGTTATAACAATTTATCCTAAGATCTTTGTTGCCACCTCCCAGGCTTGCCAGCTTGCCCCCCAGAGGAGTTGCAGGTAGCCTTTGCACTTCTCCTGTATGAAGTGTGTGAGGCCCGGATTGAGCCCCAGTCTGCTTCTCACAAAGCATTGAGAAGTACAGAAGTATTGAGAAGAGGGCATAGATAAGAGGGAACTAGAAAAATAGGAAATGTCAACAGACTTTGTTAAGGATAGGGAAAGCTTGTACAATGACCATTGCACTGAAAGCCACACTACCACAAACGTTGTCATTGTGCTATGTTTGCTGAGCAGGGAGGAGATGGATTTGAAGTACGGCAGACTTAGTGGGCTTCACATTCACACTGAAATACCAAACAGACAAATGAGCTGCATTATGAGCTTCAGCCATTCAACACTAAGCATAGCTTGGCTCGATAAACAGCCTCTCAGAAGAAGATACCTACGTCACCAGTCCAGGCATAGAGAAAAGCTCTCCGTTTTGTTATGTTTTGACTATTATGTGCTTCCAAATGGTACATTTAGTGACACTGACAGAGAAAAGATGGCTCTAAGTATCAAGCAAGAAAGAAATTATAAAATACCAAGCTGTTGAAATAGTGTATCGACTAGCCAAAAGAATGTCTGGCCACATTTTTAGATGTTGTAAAATCGGTATGATTATTTAGATCTTAGCTGAAACACGCTAAGTTATACATGCAAGACACCCAGCCCTTTGTTTGCAGTAATTCATTTAAGTAAGAGCTTTATCCCTGTGTGTGGTTAAGTATTTCTGTAGGGGTGTTGATATTCTAAAATTTCAAACACAGATTTTTAAACCAAATTAAATGGAAATGTCACTCCTAGTTACAGGTCTCATTGTTTGGGGTTTTTGAATCGTAAAACATCTAAAGAAAAGCCTGAGACAAACCTGAATCTACAAATTGCAAAGCCATAGATACCCTTACTGTAGTGAACCAAGCAAAAAGTACAGAGATTTTCTAGCAAAGCAGCTGTGCCAAATAGCAATAGAACCACTTGCATTTACACAAGAAGGAATTCAACACACTTGACATTTTGTAAGAATGTGGGAATTTTTATAACTTGGGAAGTGTTTTGGAAGTGCTTAAGACACCATGCTATAAGAAATAGGTAAAACTTGAAATAGCATATAATGATTTAATAAATATATATTTTTATTTAATTATATTTTCCAGAAGGACCACATAAAAACTGATTGGACAAATTCCTACCAAGTTCAGTGTGCCTTGAGTCAGATTAACGGCAATTCAGCATCCCTAAAAATAGCAAGAAAAAGGCTTTGTGAACCTTTTAATTGAAGAAGTATGATGACAACACAAGCATTGAATTACATTTCTTCCTAGACTTTGTTTGACAGAGTTAGTTAGTCCAGTTCTCTGGCAACTCCTAATAAAAGTTTTTCAGAGATAGATGGAGGTGGTATTCTATACAAAGTCTATGGCAGAATGAATTACAAGAGGAGAAATTTGTGGGATTTCAGCTAGGGATTTCAGACCTCCAAAAGGCTGCTTAGTTGCAGGATTTGAGGAGGACCTTGATTGAACTAAAGCTTTAGTAGTTTAATGTTTAAACGACTGTGGCACTGTTTGCAATTGCAACACTCGTTGAGGCGATTGAGGATTATTTTGTTCCTTGTTTCCTTTTTTGCAACGTACAAACTTCAGCAGAACTTGTATAAAGAAATGATGGTTCAGTGTCCAGCATCTGTGCAGTTAACACTGATATGATGCAAGCACTCTAGTGATGGGATCTTCTCATCTTTTCCTTATTCAAATCTTTCCTAGTTTTCACTACCTGGAAAGCATAAATACCAGCTATGAAATTGAGTTCTGATTACTTTTCACTTACAATTTCACAAGTGAAACAACTTGTTGCAGTTTGTCACAGTTGGGAATTTGTTTGATTTCGTTAGTTTATTTTGCTGGAGAAGTTTATAACATCCAGGCAGTTGAGGAATAAACAGCACGCCTATTGGTTGCCAAATGCTCCTCAAATGATGCCTTTGGACGTGGAGAATGACCTTTTAATTTAAGTATCACGTTCCACAGCTGTACCAAAAAGATCACGCTGAAGTGTGGATGTGGCTGGATTTCAAGGCAGAATCAGTGGTCGTTTTGAAGCTTTTCTTGTGATTTTCTGTCTACATATCTTGAACTAAAGTGATGTAAGATTATTTTTACTCTCAAGATTTCTGCACTGTATTTTTCGAGAAGGATTATGAGAGGAATATTTTAGTGGTATCTAGATGGCACTAGAGAACACACACCTTCTGGTTATTTACAGTGGGAATTTGAATCCAATTTAAAATAATTCTGCCCTTTTGCAAAGGATTTTTGAGACTGCATCTACATAAAAACAGGGGCTTGTGACTGTGTCATAAGATGATAATGCTATTTGAAAGTGGTGCCTGTCTGAGTCTAGTGGAGATGGCAGGGCAGTCTTCATTATCCTGAAGTTTTTCTGAGCATCTTACAGCAAAAGTATACCTTGCAAAAACTGTGTTCCTTTGTACCGAAGCAAATTAATGGTAACCTTCCGTGTCTTTCTGTTTGCCATGCTATCAAATATACATTTTGTTGTCTGTATGGTTCTAGAGCCATCAAGACGTGATGTGTACAGATAATAATACTGCAGATACGTAAATATATCCCAAGATGACTAAGATGGGAGTTAAGGTGTAGGATTGAATCACAAAGAGTTGCCACTGGAAAGACAGTATCTGGGTGTCTGAATGTGTAGACTGGTACTGTTTGAGGGAGGTTGTGGAACAAAAAGGTAGGATCTTGTCAGTGTTTCACTGAGCGATTACCAGTGCAGGTAATTGTAGTAATAAGTAATCTTTGATGCATCATTATTGCTTGCAGGCATTGCATACAACTGCTGTTAATACAGAAGGAGAGCTTTTCCTTTGCTTCAAAATGTGGCTATCCTGCTTTTGGGGCATGAGGTCCTTCGCTGAATCTTGTGCTGAGATGAATTTTTCAGAAGACAGGATAATCCTTCATTTGACATTTACTCACTCAATTACCTTCCTGCATTTTGTGCAGGCCACATCAGACTTTTCAAATTTTATTTGTTCTTGCCAGACCACATTTATTCATTAGCTGTATTTATTGTAGTTATGGTTGAGACAGCACTTTTATTGCAAGCACCCTATCTTTGGTGGTTTATAACTTTCTGAAACAATTACCTTTTTGGCTGAAATTTCTGAAGCTTGTTCTAAGCTCAGAGGTGAATAATGTTTCAGTAAGTTTGAAAAAAATCCATTAAGCCATTTATGAGGACTAGACGTTCCAATAAACATAGGCGCATTTATTTTTTGATGACCTACTTATTCCAATAAAGTACATTATTATTCTGTTTTGTCCTGTTTTAAATTATGTTGTCTTTTAAAAGAGAATGAGGACGTTTTATACCGGATTTTCAGATGGGCTTCAAGCAAGGTTTGTTCATATGCAATTTTGGGCAGGCAAGCACTTGTTTGCTATACTTGCCTCACAAACAGGACTATTTGTGGGTGCCAAAGCTGTTGGGGCTCAGTATGTTGTTCTCTGCGGGAAAACAACAGCTCAGTCCCTTCTGATCGGTGTGGATAGACGACAGCGTACAGATGCAAGTCTGACTATGCAGTGTGAGGTTAGATAGACAAAATGAGGCTTTCTTTTGAATATAGGTCCTTAATTGTGCAATGATGCAAACTCAGTGTGAAGATTCAGATATCACTTGTGCAAAAGTACAATGAATATGCTTCTGCTGTCTTGCAGGCATGGGATACAATTTTTCATCATGCTGTCTTGCATAATGTGAAATAATTTGACAAATTATAAAGTCTCATGCTATCAAAAAGGCAGTGCTTTCTTCTTCTGTTTTTGTTTTGTTTGGTTTTTTTACATTGAACTTCTGCATAGACTATGTAATTAAATTCAACTATGCTTTATCTCAGGTCTACAATGTGCTTTTTTAGTACACTTACAGTGTTTAGTATTATATAGCTTGTATATTGGATATGTTGTGAGGAAGTTGTAGTGTTTATGCACACCAGTGTAGCATGACACTAAAATAGTTCTACTTAATAAAATCAGTATGTTCTGCATTTATGCCAGTGTAAATGAGAGAAGAATTTGGCCCAGTATTATTAAATGTACTGATGAACTTTGATGCTAAACGCCATGACCTTTGCACAATTAGAATCTCAGCATTGCATTAGCCTAGCTTTTCATTTAATTATATATATTTGGTTGAAAGCTCCAAAAATGTTAATATTTTAAATCTCTTCTCTTGTTTGTAATTGAACTTTTTTGTGTGATTGTTTTCTGCAGTAATCAAGAGGACATTAGCATGGACGGGAAATGAATCTGGAACTCTAGAGATTAGTATTAATCTGCTAATGTCCTGTCCTGATGTTCTCAGGAATCCTTTCTTCTCTAGCACATTATGGTACTTCAGTAATCAGCAATTAGGGTAAGGTTTTCTCATGCCTGAACTTATGTCCTCATATGTCTTTCATTTTCTGATTGCTATGGGAATGATGGTTCTTCCCCCCATGGAGTCAGAGCAAAATGTAACGTTTCTTCTTCAAGAGCCGTACTGCTTAGACCAATGCAGGGCTGGAGACTTAGCATATTAGCACAAAAGTGGTTTGAGGGTTAGTTAGGGGAGTTTAACCTCAGGTTATATTTCTATATAGTATTTGCCATGACTCCATGTTTTTAAATACTTACCTTGATCCTTGTGCTGTCTCTGCATAAGCAGGCATGGGCTCAGCAGTGGTGCTGTGTAAAGCACAGACCCATCAGGCCATGATCTGCAGCAGCACTTGGGAGCCTGGGCCGTGCTGAAATCAGTGTCAGGAGGGACATTCTCATCCTTTGATTGTATAGTCTAGGCAAGGCTTTTTTGCAGATCCAGTCTTGCAGTGTTAGGCAAAAAGTCAGAGGGATTTTGTAACCTCAGCCCATTTATTCCCTTCTGCAGGGGACCTTGTTGTCTCAGCCCACAGACATACTGATGCCTCTGCAGGAATTACTGTAGCTCTTGGACTCCAGTAGACTGCACTGATACTGTTAAGTCTGTGTGTGTAGGATTTAGCCAGGAGATCCTGCACGCACAGCCCACCAAGCCATGCTGTTTCTTCCCTGTTATTTCCTCTTCTTGCCACTCCCCAGATGGTCCTGAAACATTGCATGTTGGTGGCATTTAGGAAATGCAGGCCTATTTCCATGTATTTCCCTTTCATTTGCATAACAAAGCTGAACTGATTTTTATTTCTTTTAGAGTGTGCGCAGAACTGAGAATTAGTTTTCAGGTTTTCAGGGAGCTGTGGGTTGGTTTGGGGAGAGAGCGTTGGTGTGTGTTTTCTTCCTTTTCTGGCATAAGTGCCCCTGGTTTTGCTCCAAAAAAATAATCGGTAATCCATTAAAAACTTACTACATTTGTTCTGACTTCTACGTTTATTTTTAATTTCTATTGTGCAATTCCATCTAAATAAAAAACTCCCTAGAAGGTGCAATATTGAGATGCAATGTTGACTTGATTGCACTAGATCATTCCATTCCTAAACAAAATTTCATTGAAATTGTTGTATTTTCAGTGTTTCACTTTTTGATAAATCAACATCTCCCAATGGCCATATGTTGTATTGGAAAAATCTCAAGTAGTCCTAGTTGTATTCACCCAGATGATACTTAGTTTCATGATGTGTTCCATCCTATGATATTTAGTACGAAAAGAGGAAGATAAGAAAATGATAGTTGAAATGACACTGAGGCCTGTGCTTGCACTTCAGAATAACCAGGTTTAAGTCTAAGCATTGCTTATAGCTTTAAGTTCAGCAATTTTTATTTTGACATAGAATACAGAATAATTTCCATTTATCTCGGACTGGGTTGTGTCATTTATAGTCCATTTGTTCCAATGAAAAATGCCTACATTATCTGAATCTTTGACTAGCCAAGTCAAAGTTATTAGTGGTTTTGCATGATATTCAGGTAATTGAGCTTGCACTCGTGTTAGCAGATGAAGTGAATGATAAAGTTGGCTTGATTTACTAGGAAATGGGAATCAAAATACCATTTTAGACCTCAGCGGTTTTTTTTTCTGTGCCACCATTTCCCACCTCTATGTACGTGTCTCTGATTTATAGAGTACGTTAAAGATAATTGTGACAAAAAGTTGAGAAGTGATTGATGTTGACTGCACAAAAAAGGTAAAGAAAGTGAGCCCAGAATATGGGGGAGATGGTGGGAGGGAGACCCAGATTTCTCTGGCTGTACAATTTCTGCTATGGCACTGGGACTCGAAGGCGAGAGATACATTTCAGGTGAGCAGAAAACCCAAGAATTTTGACTCATGAGTATAGACAGCTTGCACTGTGTGTTAAACAAAGCTACTTCCCAAAAATACCTGTACTATCCCAATGCTGCAAACACCTGAGCTTCTTCCGAAGCATCTCCTGAACCATGACGGTTTATTACCAAACATTTTAAAGAAAACTATCACCACTTCTGATTTGCTTTATAGCCTTCAACTGCGAGCCATAGCATTTCAAAATCTGCTTCACAAGCATTTCAGACAGCATTGTAGCGGTGGTGGTTAGAGAGCTGGGTTGGCAGCAGCGTTTGACATCACAATGCCTAGGACTGATTCTAAGCCATACCAATACCTTGTGCTCTAGCTTTGAGGTCAGGTGTGTCCTCCATCTGTGCTCCATCTGCTGAGCAGGAATGCTGATCTGGTGATCTGTACATAATGCAGTGTATCCTCCACACGATTGGATTTAAAAAAGACAAAAGGCCCCAAGGAGATCCTCAGCTTGCAAGTGTTTTTAAAAGGTTGGCTGGAAACATGTAAACTTCATGCTTCAATGGTCAACAGAGGAGTTGCAGCAAGTAAGATTTCTTTAAACTCCCTTCAGAGCTCTTCTTTTCTATATTGATCCAGTTTTACTTTTCAAAAGGATTCATGATTCTCAGAAATATGAGCAGAAGAGGTAAGAAAACTCACTTCAGGCACAGCCTTTATGCTAAGGCTTTTGGTATCTGGCTGAGATACTGGAATTTCAGGGTCTCCCTCCCTCTTCAAACTGTTATAGATATCCAGGGCTTTGTTTGTTTGTTTGTTTGTTTGTTTAAAACAACAGTTTATTTTACAACTGAATTTATTCCCTGGGCAAAGGGAAACTGAGGCCAAAAATTGCTAGATCATTCAAGGGAATGAGTATCGAAGCAGAGAATGAGAGCCCAGATTAATGCTGGCTTCTTGAAATCAAAGGCAAAACTGACTTTGGTGGGATCAACTTTTCTGAAGACAGCTCCAGACTTTTCATTGTTTTCTGTTCATTTAACTTTTGTCTTAGTACTTGTATCTAAAGGACTAGGAAAATCAGTTCAGCTAAGTATCCAGAGTGGTAGGAACTCCTTTAAATGTTTATATTTTCAAAACTGGACTACAAGTTACTTAAGGACTGTGTTGAACAGAATATTTTGTCCCTTGGTGTCATAGGCCTAGCAAAATGCATTGTATGTCTAAACAAAGTTTTTTCAGAAGTTCACTGTATTTATTTAGTAATAAGGAGCTCACTAATTCCATCAGCACTTTTAAAGTTTGAAGAAGATTCAAGGTCCAAATATGCAACACTTCCCAGAACAA
This sequence comes from Mesitornis unicolor, assembly GCF_000695765.1. Classification (NCBI taxonomy): domain Eukaryota; kingdom Metazoa; phylum Chordata; class Aves; order Mesitornithiformes; family Mesitornithidae; genus Mesitornis; species Mesitornis unicolor. Next base: position 29,603 of record NW_010165599.1, on the reverse strand, counting down.
AATGCCTATTGCCTTTGTTGTTCAATCCCAAATTGGCTTAGTTAAAGGATTAGTTACTCAGCAGGAGCGTTCTGGGTAAAAGATCAGACTGGTTTGCATTTTTTTTGTAAGGCAATTCATGCTTCCCTATGGCAGAAAAGGACAGTTGTATTTATACTGACAAGAACTGTAAATCAGACTTGGAATAAATGTTGGCACTGGCTCTTAATTATTTCTGGGAGTTGAGATCAGGTACGGCTTACATTTTTACCACAGCTCTGAAAGGCCACAGAGTACTTTCCAAAAACTGAACAATGCACATGTCCGTTTTCTGTGGGTTTCAGATCTAGCAGGCTGCAGCCCACTGCTCAAACATCTGTTAAAGGAATGAGCCTATTAAAAGAACACAGTGTTGCTGTGGTGTGGTGTGATGCATTTTAATAGTCTCCTACTGTACTTTTTCATGCTTTTTTACCTCTGTGGAAAACCAGGCAACCAACTGGTTAGAATTGTTCACATGTACTTGCCCTGGGGTTCACTGTGAGTCCCCATGACAAAATGGGGTTGCTGCTCAGGTGTTCTTGTTTCTTAGCAGTTTGCTCTAAAAAAGTCTTGCAAAATCTCAGTTTTCTCTAAGGTGCAGGGACCTGGGCAGGGTTTGGGTTTTGGTGGGTTGTTGATGGAGGGCTTAAAAGATCTTCCCATTTTCCACTGTTGTTCATAAGTGAACTATTGGGCTGGTGGTGCCAGATAGCTGTGGCAGGAGGACTGCTCTGGAGTAGCTATTCACTTTGGGGCTGGTAGAATTGCATGATGATTTTGCAAGGCCTCACTTATCCCCTAGACCATGCTTCCTTCTCTACTTGTGTTTAAAGAAGTGATTTGAAGTGAAATGCTTGAGCATTCTATTGCAAACCATCATATTTTCACAAGCATTTACAGATTTGAGTCACAGCTTTCCCATATCTGGCAGCAGATACTGATTTGAGAATGGAAGACATATCACTCCTTTAATCAAATTACAAATTTTTCTTTGTATGTTGCTCCAGCTGGAAATTACTCATTTTCCAAGCACAGTCTTGCTCTTCTACTCAGAAAGACACTTCCACACATGCATAAAAGGTGAACTGAAGCTGGGGGAGTTGTATTATTATTGTTGTTGTTGTTGTTGTTGTTATTTTAATTAAACAAAAGTGTGGATGTCTTTCACTGTGAGGATACTTTCTGAAATTTAAAATCTAGAAACTCAGAATATGTGTGACGCTTTCCACATCAGTATGATAAGGTTCCGAGGACCTACAGCTTCTGTGGAAGCTGGCAGAAACCAAGAACGTTAGGACCTTCTAGGATCAGTCATCTGAAACCTTTTGAACCAGATTCTGCCTCTAGGTACACAACATCTAAGATTTTACATTACTGGAAATGCTGCTTGTGCTGCATATATTATTGTAACTAGTTGTATACTATAGCTTAAATGTCCTGGTTCTCTTTTGGTATTGAACAATTTCCCTGGGTGCTTGATCTGATGTTCACAGTTTGTGGATGTCTTCAGTAAATAATGACTGACCATAGCACGTTTCCTGCTGTGGGAAGACCCTGAGAAGGGATTAAGTTAGCATGGGCATTTCATTTCATTGCTGTTTTCCCTAGGGATTCTCAATCTGTTTGAAAGAGTCGGTCAAGGTCAGTGGCCAGACTCAAGCACAAGTGCAGGCTTTTTGTAGGCCTGGCAGAACTCCTCCCTTTGGGGATGATGATGGCATACCACTTGGCAGTTCCTAGATAAAACCCACGGACACAAGCAATACTTAAGCTCAGATTGGACCTTCCTCAGTTCCAGAGTTTATGGTCACTTACAGTTGAGGCCTTCCAACAAGCTGCTGATCCAACGTTTGCTTTCGGGGAAATGAGATTGAAAACATCAAGCCTTTTGCATGCACCTGGCATTGCAGGGCAGTGGTTCGGTGCCATTGAGAGAGACGACATGCGAGGACCTTAATCTAAACAAGGAGCCTAAAGAATAGTGCTGCATGTGCCTGTATAAACAGTCTGCAAATCCGATTGTAATGAGACATTCCTGAGGTGATTTCTGAACTCCCTCATCCCAGATGGGCAAATTCTCCCTAAGATACAGCCATGCTGCTTCACTGAAGACAGTGGAATAAAGCATGGATCATGGATGATCTGTTTCTTATGCCTCTTGGTTGCAGAAGTGTGACTGAAAGAAACATCTGCAGTTGTCTAGGTTGTACAGGAGTTAACAGAGGGCCATGAAATGTGGATGGTTTATTGTGGCCCTATTGTAACTTTTTCTTATATCATGAGGGATTTTATATCTTCTGCTGACTGCACAGTCCTGGGATCTGCCTCTTGTCTGTGATTTATTTTTCCAGTTAAGTCATTGTTCATCATTATGAACTAAGATTATTTTTCTGTGTAAATTTGACAGAGAAGCATTCTTGAACTTGCACACATTTTTAATTTTAAAAAAGCAACAGATCCCCCTCTGCCCTCCTGTAATTATGATACTAAGCAATTATAACTCTTTACCCTTTGGTCTTCACAGCATTCTTGTCAGATTAGTACAGGGAGAGACTTAAATCAGGATGCTGCCCCTGAACCACCCCACCAGCTATGGGCTTTGAAGGGCTGTTTAAACCTGGATCCAGACACAATCTTGTCTGAACATGGGGGAGCGAATGTGGAAATGTGCCAGGGAAGCGAGGCTGTGCAGTCACCAGATGCAGAAGTAATTCTGTTGTTATTGCTAACGCCGAAATCCCAAAGGAATAAAACTTGATTGGGGAACCTGTTGAAGGGGAAAGAAAGAGGCCTGCTAGTTGACCTTGGCAAATGTCAGATGAAGGAGCGACTGACTCTTAGGAATACTTGGAAGATCACTTGAGCAATCTGAGAGAGAGTGAGCAGGCCTCCCTGACCACCTAAAATTTGGCTTGAAAAGAGTAGTAGGTGCACCTGAGTAGGTCAGAGGGTGTTCCACTTGGCCTTCGGAGAATTTCAAAGGGACAGGTATGAGTTTCAAAGGGACAGGTATGAGGCAGGTCATAAGTCCCAATTCTTCATGGAGAGAAGGTAATAGGAAGTCATGGGGCTATAGCTGCATCTGTTTAGAGTATCAGGATGCTTTTCAGGGGAGAAGAAGAACATGTGGTGCTTGAAGAGGAGGGGAGAATCCTTGCCTAGACAGGCTGAGACCTCCAGTTTTGCCTTTTTGGTTGTGACACAACTGGCTGAGTAATCCTTTCTCTTATCATTTGTATTTTCTTATACTTGCTTAGAATGTAACTATAGCCTCTTAGCTAAAGCAAAACCTGATATTTCTTAGGTGGAAAAGAGCTGTCCAAAAGCTGGGTTAGATATACAAGTATTTAATTGTCTTTCACATTTTTCTGTTCATGCTACTTAATGCTGTTTTGCTTACTACTCAATTCATCTCTTTGTCCTAGTTTACAGTGTATATTGTTTTGCCAACTCCAAAAGCTCCATAAACGTTGTTGCTCCTTGTTTGAGAGTCACAGAATCACAGAATCACAGAATATTAGGAGTTGAAAGGGACCTCGAAAGATCATCCAGTCCAACCCCCCTGCCAGAGCAGGATCACCTAGACCAGGTCACACAGGAACACGTCCAGGCAGGTCTTGAATGTCTCCAGAGAAGGAGACTCCACAACCTCTCTGGGCAGCCTGGTCCAGTGCTCTGTAACCCTTACAGTAAGAAAGTTTTTCCTCATGTTCAGATTGAACCTCCTATGCTCCAGCTTGCACCCATTGCCCCTTGTCCTGTCATTGACTGTCACTGAGAAGAGCCTGGCTCCTTCCTCCTGACAAATTTATAAACTTTAATGAGGTCACCCCTCAGTCTCCTCTTCTCCAAGCTAAAGAGATCCAGCTCCCCCAGCCGCTCCTCATAAAGGAGATGCTCCACTCCCTCAATCATCTTTGTGGCTCTGCGCTGGACTCTTTCAAGCAATTCCCTGTCCTTGAACTGAGTCTTTGTGGATATATTTGTGTCTTTTTCTCACTCACCTACCTCCTTCCCTTTCCTTTCCCTATGCTATCCACATCTAAGTTCATAATTTTTTACTGAGGCTAAGGAAGCCCAGTTTACTTGTCTCAAATTTCGAGGTCTACTGAAAGGGGGCAGGGGGAAAACTTGATTGGAGTGAATCATATTTCTTGGCTCCTTGAAAGTTGGAACCAACTTCAAAGGGAGTCTTAACTTGGGGGCAGTTGCACAGATGAATCCCAAACCTTTGTATGTCCTTCCCTTTCCTCCTGCTCTCTCCTCATGGAGTCTGAACAGATTTGGCAGTTTCAGTTAAGCACGTCTGTGCAGTTTTTAAATCCATTACATAAGTTTGTTAGTTTAAGACTCTCTTTTTCGACATATGAGCCTAAAATGGCTTTGATTTAAAAATGGAACTTGGCAAGGAATTTGTTCATATGGTAAGATTTTTTTTTTTAGTTTAGTTTCGTTTATAATATGTTTTAATCATTTTTGGTGTTTTCAAAACAAATGGTGAAATATGGTTTTTTACTTCTATTTTAGACTATCCTCCTCTGAAAGGCCTTACTTCTCCCTTGTGTGTTTAATTTGGTGCTTTAAGAAGCCTTTTTTTTTCTTATAGAAGGGCCTTATGCTGCAAAATTTAGACTTAAACATCCCTGTGAAAAGGGAAAATTCAGACATAGATCCCACTGGCCAGAACTTTTAATCTCATGGTAACAAGCAGAAGGGTCATTAACTGGGGCTCAGAGTATGTACAAATATAGAAAATAGATGGAATACAAAGAGGAGAAAGGAGGGAAACAGGGGAGGCAACACTGTTTCTATATTCATGATCAGTGCATCCCAATTATCTGAGCAATTATTATTTTAAGGAAATTCTTTCACAGTCTGAGATGCAGCAGAGCAGATTGCTGCCAAGCAAAACTCTTTCTTCTAGTCCCTAAACAGAGGGACTCTGCATTCCCTGATTGGCCCTAATTCCCCTGGATTTTCTTGCAGAGATTTTGCTTTGTGAGCTCCTTAGCACATAGAATAACTCATAGAAGAGATTTTTGCCCTTTAGCAGGTGGTTCAGACCATGCATCCTGTTAAAATCTGTATAGTGGAATTGCATTCTAATTTTTCGAGTGAACTTCTCTTCGTATACAGAAGTTCCAACTTTATGGGGAGTGGGAAAGCAGGATGAGTTAATATCTACACCTCTGAGATGGCTGTCTTCATGCTGGGACCTTAGAATAAATGCTTTTAAATGCAAGGCTGATCACCTGGGCTTCCAGTTGCACCCAGCTGTGTATGAGACCACAGCTTGTGTTTATATCCAGAAACAAAATACTTGTTGTGTTTGCAAAGGATAACAGCAGAGAAGAGCATCATCAACCAAAAGAGCAGCCCCTTTTTTTGAAAAGGGACAGGCCTTGAAAAAAAAGGAAAATCTCCCCAACTTGTCCTTTGTGGGAAACATAGTTGCCACGACTGACTTAATTCAGGATGTGAAAGAGGTAGACTCTGCATGACTAAAGGAAAAGAAGAGGTGGTCCACCATAGAAAAGTATGGGAGAGGGGGAAAAAAAAAATTGAAACTGCACTTCATTCTGGTTAAGGCTGACATAAGGTATAGAGAAAAATCTCTTGGGCTCAGAGATGGGCTTTGGAAGATCAGCCAGAAACAAACACACACAAAAAATAAGAAAGCAGAAGGCGTGGGTGGTTGTGGGGATTAGTGCTGACATATGGAGCCTATCAGCTTGAAGTTACACGTTTATATCTGACCTAGGTCACTCATGCCCCAAAGTCATTTCTGTCGAACAGCTGTTGGGTGGCCTCTGTGAAATGACTTAGGGGTCTGAGCCCAGTTTCTAGTGGCAGGTGTCCACATTACACAAAATCCATCTGTATTAATTGGCCCCCTATATCTGGCGATCTCAGCAGAAAGACTAAGTACCGCAGAGATTGAGCTACCCTATTTTATCTTGGGTGGTCCTTCAAGGAAAGGGCTGAAGAACTTTGGCTGAAGTCTCATAGGAGAAGACAGCACAGCCCCTGGCCTGCCTGCTCTATAGTTAAACTCAGGCCACCAGTTTTCAGATCTCTTGGACCAGCAGATTTTGCTAATATTGCATTTACTCTTGAAGTCAGCAGAAAGTATTTCATAACTGACTGCTTGTGTGATGTTGAATATACATCCATTCGGTTTCTACTTTCAGATCATAATAATATAAACAGGAAAACTACATTTTGAATTCATTAAGTTCTTCCTCCACTGTTTATAAAAGATAAAAACTTCTCTCTCCTTTTTTTTTTATAAGGATTGATTGGTGTCATGTACATATTCGTACACTTCTGTTTATGCAAGATAATAAGAGTATTAACATGGAGGTGGAATAATGGTGTTTATACTTCCATCACCACTGTTTATATAAGATAAAAACAGGGTTTTTTAAAAAAGCACATAGAAAAAAGAAAAATAGTGAGAGAACATTTGCTGTTATGTATATATATTATTTTTTTTCTACTTCTGTTTGTAAAGAATGTGAAAGAAAAAAAAAAGTGGCAAGTTGAAGAGGAGTTGATTCTGTTTATAATATTTCTGTGCTGTTTACCTAAGATAAATTATTTTAGAGTTGATGTAATGAGTAGCTTGGGAGAAGAGAATTGGGGTGAAAGAAGGACTGGTGGGGTTGTGCCTGATGCTCTTAGTACCTTGTAATCCTTTCCTTTATTAAGAAACACGAAAGATGTATACTGAATCTTTCTAATGGGAATACGATACCGCCGGTGAGACAGGTGACACGTGGCGCTGTCATGACAGCTAACACAGTGGCTGCTGCCAGAGGGCTTGGAGGCTTTCTTCAGGAAGAGGGCTCTGAGAACAGAGAGGATGCTACAATAGTCTGAAAAGATCTCCTGAATGTTAAACCCCTTGGTATCATTGTCCATGGACTTAGTCCAATAATTGTGTGCCTGTATGACTCTGTTTTGTTCTGCAGCTTTGAAGTCTAATCCTAATTCCTTCAGGGAGAAAGGCTTGCAAAATGTCTGCATTTCAGAGAGACAGGGGACTACTACCTTTGATGCAAGCTCTATTGTCAGTCTTGAGCAGTCCTGATTCACCCCTGCTCCTACCCTGTGCACGAGTGTATTGACAGATGAGGAAGGCTGGCAGATGTGCATATTTCCTTGGGATGAGCACCGATGCGATGTTTCTCGGTGTCAACCAGAAAGGCCATTTATACCTAATAAAAGAACAACCGTGTGGACATTAACACACGCACACACAAAACGTCCATGAGTATTCGCTTACTTTTACAAATGAGTTTGCTCCGGCTGCAGTCACGCCCTTCATGTATTTGCTTTGCGCAAACATTCAAGCAGGCAGGCTTTACTCTAGTGAACACAAACGGCCCACTTTAAAAATCACATGCTCCTATGCTTTCAGGTAGTGAACTATCAGCTCACTTATGGATTTACCCTATGAGCAGTAAGTGCTGTGAGAGATGGCTTTGCACATGCTTCTCACCTCCCTTGTCCAGTCAAAGGAATCAGCCCAGAAGTTGGCCTGACCTGCAAATGGCAATGGACGTACACGTATGACTAGCTTATATAAAAACAGTGAGAGAAAATCCAGCTGCATCCCTAACCAGGAAGCTATGGAGTAACAGTAAATCAAGTATTGCATCAGAAATGCTTTTTGTCTTCTAGAAGAAGTCACTGTCTTTTTTAATTCCATAGAAACGTTTCTCTCCTCTCTAATCCTGAGTGAATCCAAATCCCAATGATGTCTTCATCTCTTCTTCCCAATTCTTACTTCAGCTCAATAAATTGCCTCTACAAAGCAAGCCATTTAAGCACTTGCATAAGTCCATTTCTGTTAAATAGAACCTGAAGTGAAGGTTAAATTTTAATTACATGCTTGAGTCCCATTGCATTCACACATTTGAAGTTAAGCACAGGCTTGAGTACATGGTTTGAGGGCTCAAGGGTTTAACATTAATCCAGTCAGGAGGCAAAAGCAATGCTGTACGTCTGTTGTGTGACGTGGTCTGTTGCATTGTTTGTTGCCACCTATGCACCCCTGCCGAAATGTCAAGTACTTGAAGCAAACTCTGTATGCTGAGTGAACAGCATTGCCCAAGGTAGGTTAAAAAAATAGGCTGCTTTGAAAAAAGTTACAATCTGCTTCCAAAACTTGACAAGAACATGAATTAGCCAAGTAAATGATTCCTTGAAAATTTCTACTGATTGCTAGCCCCTACTTCCCTTAGTGCTGGCATGGAAGTGGGTGCAAAGAGCAGGAACAGATCTGTCAGAAAGCTGGGAAGGGATTTAAAGGAGCTTCAATCAGAAACATTTGGTTTTTAGATGAATATAAATTGTCATGGGTACAAAATGTCATTTCCTGAAGCAAAGGCCACTCTCATCCCTATCTTGGAGCATTCCAACATACCATAATATGTGTCTTCATTATGGCATTTCAGCACAAAAGGCACAGAAATTTCACTTTTCAGAGTTGTATAATCAAGTTGCTCCACCTTGCTATTAGGCATGAATGGCAGTCAGTGCTCCAGGGAAGCCTGAAATTGAAAGAGCAGCGGGTGGGGAGCAGTGGGTCAGGATGGGTATGCATTTAGGAGAGCTGTGTGGGGAGTCCAGAACTAGAATAGCGGGAAGTGCTGTAAATTGGATTGAACACATTGCTAGTGGACAGGGTGAAAGATTATACAGCATTTGTCTGTGTGACCATAATGAGCTTTTTTCCCATAAAAGATTTGGGGAGAAAGTACTGCGTATGAATAGGGTCCCTTTAAGAAGCACTTTTAAAAGAGCTCGTTTTCGATTCCAATCATGTATATGCCTCAGCAAGACTATAGCCAGATGATTGTAGATCTGAAGAAAACAGCCCAACCCTTTTCTTATCATCTACCAGAGATGACAGACTTTAAAAACTCAATGGCACTTTCGATAACTTCTAACAAGAACTAGGACTTTCCTGGCTCCATTTGTCTGGTCAAGGCTGTATTTCTGCGATTTATCCCATGGAGAGTTTTAGCAGAACCTTACACTTAGTGTCTAAATTAATGATATTCCTTCCTTTTTGCCATGACAAAAACCACTCTGCACTATATACGTTATGCTAAAGTTTTTGTCATGGACATATTCTGTAAAAGCTTTTTTCAGCTTCATCATTTTGACAAGCTGATTCCATTAAATCCTTCCCAGCGATCACTTTTGTATGGTACGGATGGGGGATGTTGTTTGCTTGCATATGTTTCCCTTCTTTGAAGCTAGAAAAAAGTGATCATCTGCCAGGTTACATGGTGTGTCTTGCCATTGCCCTGTCCCCAGGAAAACATATTTTGAGAAAACAAGCATTTTCTGTATAGTTATCTTAGTAAATAGAGTCTGCTCATTAGTCGAGTCTGTAACTTTTCTTCAAGGCTTCTTTAGGAAGCGAACACAAGCTTAGCTCATAAAGCAGGCAAGTTGGTCTGTTAATGTCCACATGCATTAAAAAGCTCTGGATACAGAAGACATTTCTCTCCTCGGTATTTTTCACCATTTCTCTTGCACTGAAATGGACATTGTTGAGTGCTTTGAATAAAGAAGTCTACTAGTTCTTTCTCAAATACATAGTTAACTCAAAATCTTTCACTCAAGGTTCACTGCAGTGTGTTGATAGCTTTTACCTTGCACTGTCAGAGGTACCAAAGGGGTCTGGGCAACACTGTTGTCTCTGATCCTGCTATACTTGCAAGTGCTAGATGCTGGTGACGAAAGCTAGAGCTGATAAATGATAGAGATGATAATGAAAGAAATGGATTCTTAATTTTTAAATACATCCCCTCACAACATACCTTCTGAGGAAGTGAGTTATTTTGATCTCAGTTTTATGGTATGAGGAAACTAAGATTTTGTGAGTAAAGCAGATAGGAGTCTGGAGGGAACCAGATTCCACAAAACCTGCCTTTGTCTTCAAGGGATGCTTTTTATCTGCCAAAGTGCTACAAAGAAACATGGTGCAGAGCTACCTCTTTGCTTCATTCTTAATGAAGCCGGTAGAGTTTGTCATGCCGTCCTCAGTGATGGGCTTGGCCACAGGTCTTTTTAGGATAACTGTCAGAGCAGACTAGCATTGCATACAGTCTGCTTTTGCATAAGAAGAAAACCAGAATCTTTCTCAGTAGGCTAACAAGGATAGCAAAGCATCTCAGATTCCTTAATTTATTTATCTGTGCCACAAACCAAAAGCAAATTTTGAAGCTCCTTTTTTTTTTTCACCTGCTAATATCTTCACCGTCCTTTCTTTTCCAGAGCATTTCCACAGATACTCATATTTCTCAAGCTGACAGCTTTCTGATCCCCAAGACTGAATAGCTGCTTATCTCAGCTTCCCATCTTATGTGGAGTGTATCTCCCTCATTTGAAATAGCAAAAGCACTGTCTGCATGCACAGACCATTATCCTGGTTGGGTTGTTAAAGTTACTGTAATGCTGACTTTATTTTCTGTAACAGTTCTGAACAAAATGTTTCCTTTGAGAGGTCTCAGACCTCTATCCTCCCAACTCCTAATCACAGTAATAACCAACCTCAAGGAGTCATTAGTGAAGACCCAAACAATACCCTGTAACAAGCTATGAAGGAATTGGCATAGTTTATCTCTTTCATTCATGTTCTTACAAAAATAATGGGTTGCAAAATAAAGCCAGCGTTTCTCTCATGCTATACAGCATCCCTTGAATCTGAGTCTTTCCTCCCCTATCCACTTGTCTCCCACACTAACATGGAATATAGCTCTACAATCGCTTATGAGACAGGGTCCATCTATAGAAATGACATGTTCTTAAATTCTAATGGCAGTTCCTTGTGCTGCCTCTTAAACCAACTCACATATCAACCTCTTTTTGATCTCTGTAACTTGTTGCATTTTTAGATGAGCTGGGAAAATGATGTAATGGTTATATTCAAATCCAACCTATAAAAAGGGTTTACTTTTCTGAAGTGAATGGATGCAGCGAACTATGTAGACTAGGTTTGGATAAGTTCTTGGAAATGTTTGCTTTTGGTTTTGTTATTGTGAAATGGACACTTAGACTTTGCAGGAAAGCTGATAAATAGCATAAACTATGGCTCACCACTAAGAAACTTTGTAAAAATCTCTGTGTCTGCTGTTTGGTTTGGCTTCAGCAATCAAAGGGATCAGCTTTTCTTCATTGAAAAGAGCCTGCAGGTGGCTTTTCAGGTTTCTTTAAGGATTTTTCTTCTCATCTGATGTGGTTCAGGCACTAAATTGGGCATGAAAAGATACCAGTTCATTTCACAGTTCTGCTTTAGTATTGATCAGCTTCAAGATCAGCTTAGCATTCTTTTCTTTCCTTTTTTCATTCCATAAAATTGGAATAAGGACAATTCCCCCTATAAAGGGAAATGTCAATATTTGGCTCATTGGTGTGTTTTGATTTGGTTTTTCTTAATAAGTAAAACTCTTCAGACTTTGTATATTGAACTCCAGAAACAAAAGTTTCTCTCTGGATGAGCTATGTTGATATGGATGAACTATACTGTTTTGGGAAAAAAAAAACTGGGAAGCTTGGAAAACCCAAGAAATAATTCAGACAGTCATGAAGCCCATCTCACCATTCATTTCTAAATCTTATTTCCACTTGGTGACTGGGTCAGCAAATGAAATTGCCAGGCTGAGATAGCCCAAGGTGGTTTGGTTGTTCAAGAGAGAAAGTTCAGGACTGGAGCAGAGCATTGCTTCAGAAGTGAGTCCTACTAGAAAAGGTGCTAGGGACTTAAAATGTGGTTTCTTTTCCATTATGTCTAACTGAGGCATATACCTTTTCAATTACCTTTTACAGTAATTTGATTCAGTCAACTACCCTGTGTTGTCCTATATCAATCTTATCAAACAGATACTCCTGTTAAGATTGACAAATTGGTGAAAACTCCCTCCCTGTGGCATCACACTGATGGTGGGAATCATTCAAGGAGGCATGTCAAAGTTCAACTGATAAAACAAGGAATGAAGTTGGGAGGTCGTTTGTACATATTGGCATTAAAACTTAGAATTGGAGACAGAATCCTATAAAACAGCATCAGATTTGGTGATGAGAGGAATCAGGTTCAGAGATGAGACTATATTCTTGACTCTTCAGCCACTCATCCTCATCTAGAAGAGCAATGGAAAATTTAGTTCCCCTGAAACTCAGTGTTCAGGGCACGTGTCACAAAACTAACAGCTTGCTGTAGAGTATACTGTTCTCATACTGAACATAAAATGGAGAATATTGTTCCCAGAAACTGTTTTAGTGGATCTTTATACAGTAGTTTTGATTTATTTTAATTGGCATAGAGTGAGAAGGAACAGGTGAAAAATAATTTCCAAAGTATTGATTATGGCCTTTTAGAAAAAAAGTTGGTCCTCCTTCTGCAAAACTCAGGAAAAGCACATATTTAACCTCCCTTTGTAGATGCTGAGGGCTTAACACTGCATACAGCGGTGCAGCTGCATAACCCTGGTGACTTCAGTGTGTCTGCAGGGGTTTAAAGGCAAATGAAATATTTCTGTAGTGCTTTTAGTCTCATTCCAAGTGTTGCATACTGTCACAAGAACACAGTTCATGTTCGAAGCAGTACTAATTGTGAAAAAGCAGAGCAGAAACCATATATTACCTTACCTTCTGAGAATTTGCTGGGTTTGTGTACAGTATCAGACAGGTTAGCATTTTCCTATAGGTCTTCATATAGTCACGTTGTGATTTCTTTACTGGATAGTCAGTCAGGAAAGCATTCTGACATTTTCTTTAAATGATTGTGACTATGAATTTGACATACTTAGGCTTTTTCATAGTGATCTTGCTGCTGCTTTGTTCCTGATTTAACAGGCACCCTTGTATTCAAGTCCTAAATTATGCAGCTCTCGCCAGAGAGCAAGCTGGATTTTTAAAGTCCGGTTGTAAGCCCAGCCTGGGGCTTGCTAGAGCTCTGCTCATACCCTTTGTACCCCAGCACCCGTGGATGATGCAGACCTCCACATCCCTGCACAGCCCTCCAGTCCCCTTCCAGCTCAGGCTTAGCAGTGCCCTCCACTCTAGCCCACCCTGTTCTCCAAGCCTTGTGGTACTCACAAACTCAGCCAGTGCCCTTTAGTTCTGATCTGCAGTGCCTTCAGGAAAAAATGATATATCGGACTACTTATGTCCCAAATTGAATGTTAGTCAGATGTTAAAATGAAAGAAATATTATGGAGAGTCAGCACGTCTCATTTTGGAAATAAATTACGTAAAGTACACTGGAGTGTCATGGCTCTTGGGACCACATATGATCCAAAGATACCATTTAGAGAAGTGATCACAACACCGCTAGATTTATCAGCTCATCCTGGAGGAACATTAATACCCAGAATGAAAATAATAATTAGCAATAGAAAGATCCCAACCAATAACTTAAACTCATTTTCTAGGGTCACTTCCTCACATCAGTAACCTATTTGTATGTATCACTAGATTTTGTAGTAATTATCTCCTTATTAATAGTAGACAAACTTCACTAATTGCTGTTATTAATATAGATGCATTTAGTCCCTGGTACCATACTTTCTCAGCTTAACATTTCAGTTACTCAAGTTTAGTCTGCTTAAATAGTTTGGTTTTATTTGATTTGTTGATTTGTACACATCATTTACTCATGATGTGTAGTCCAGTTTTGGCACAGCTGAATTCAGGACAATTACTTGAGAGGGTGCAGAGAATGTGGACTGTGCACTGCAAAACTCCAAGCAGGGAAACAGAAGATACACTTCTCTGCTTATCCAGCTTGCAAGAAGGAGAGCATAACTTGATGTGGCTATGGTGTAAGACAACACGTGTGACTTGTGAGCTTGCTCCACACTGCACTCCTTGCAACCACACTGTCTCAGAACAGAAAATTCACCTACAGGCATGAGCAGAGCTAAGACTGAATTTTTAGGGTGTGATCCTGAAAGACAGGCAGAACCTTTAGGTATATATCCTTGCATATTTAGGTATTGTTTTATATTTTCTTCTAATTAAGGTTTCAAAGCCAAGTTCCAAGTACCAAGAGTCGCCAACAAAGTATTTTATAAAATGGAAATGCCCAAACTGTTTACAGAGCACAAAGACAACTTATCTGGTCAACAGTTGACTTTTTTTTCTGTCTTTTCCAAGAGTGAACAGGGAACAGGCAGTAAGCTGTATGGGAACAACCCAGTCACATTGCAACCACCATCTCTTCCAGGGCCATCTTTGCTCCTTCAGTGTCTCTTGATGGGAGCACGCACAACCATGCAACTAGGGGAGGGCACTGAAGACATTCAAAAGATGATAGGCAGGAGCAGGCAGCTGCTGCCACCAGAGCAGTGAACCTGACCTACAGTGCAGCCCCGTTGGGCAGTCACAAGTAGTCAGTGTGAGTTATTTTGGCAGTGGCCACCCCTTCCCAGGTATTCTGTTTCCCAGAATTAGTCCCCCAGCACCTGAGAAGAACTGGCCTCCTTGTCCATGCATGTGGTGGACAGCAGAAAAGGGGCAGTGCCATGGCACTGGAAGGGGATGGTGGGCAGCTTCCTTCTGCCAGTCAGTATGCTGAGCTGCATGAGGCTGCAGTGGCCAAGTACCTGCCAATGAAATGTCCTGGTTTAATGTATTTTTACAAATTCCTCAAAGATGTAGTCAGTAGTTAGAGTTAGTGAAAGTTAACAGTAGTACTGTTTCAGGCCATCTTTAAGTCAAGATGCATGCTCAAAATTAGATTATAGAACAAGAATATATTTGACCTTTTTTTCCAACTTTTTGCTAGTTTTGTTCTCACCCTCAGCCTCTTCAAGGAACTGCTGCTGAAGCTGTAATGTGCTGCTGCTTCCAGGGAGCTCTCCTGCTCTTCTTTTAAAGATGTTTTCCTCAGAGGTGCTTTGAATGGAGACTTTTACTGACTGAAGTTCTTCTTAGGGAGCTGGAGACCTGAAATGGATGTTAATTAGAGTTCAGTTTGCAAATGTAAGAGATTCCTTTTCTTATTTCATCTATCTCATTGTTTGCACTGAGAACAGCTGGTAGGACTTATTTTGGGCTGAGTTACCTGTGGAATGAGTCAGCTCTTTAACTTGATGTCTTTTTGAATTAGCTTACATACACATGAAAGTCCAAGTTTTGATTGAATTAATTTATTTTGTCTTATCAAAACATAATATTATTCAGCCTTCTTGGCAAGCAGAGTGTGCTGAAAAATCTATTCTATCAAAACTTTTGTGTTTTGTATTTTCTAGTTCAAGGTCTGTGAAATGCACATGTAACACACATTTAAAGTCTCCTTTACCCAGTACATATTTCTTAATTTGAAGAGGACAAGCCAACATTTTAGCCACTCTTAATTACAAAAAAGAAAAAATTCAACTTTTACTATACTTTCTGGTCCAAATTTAACAATGATAATAAGTAGTTACTTATATACTAATTAAAGAAAATATAAGCTATGGCTATGTCATAAATCCTTTACAATCTATGATAAGGTAAACAGCAAGATTTTCTGTCTTCAAGTTTGAGAGAGGAAAAAGTCAGTTACCTTTTCTGTTATCTTTTGTGGACTGTAGCTTCTAAACAAATTCTGTCTTTGGAAAATGAGTGATGGAAGTACTACCTATAAATTTTGATTAAAAATTGTTCTGAAGTCGTTGTTACATTCTCTACAGAACAACAGTTTGGCTGTTTATATCATTAAAAAGAGCATGCGCAGCAGCAGTTGAGTAGTTTTTTTCCAAATTCTTTAATGATACTTAACTAAATACATGTGTACGTGCATTCCAATGTATATAGACATGCCTTAATTCTAATGTATGTATAAAAACTCCTTGTCATTTTTCAAAGATAATTTTATTTTTATTCTCCAGTATTGTAGACTAAGCGTTGATTCATGGCCACATAACTGGCCCTCAAGCTGAACCTGCAGTATCCTCTCCCATTTGTGCTTTCTCCTTCGCTGCAATAAGGTGTCAGTTGTAAAACCTTAGTTCATCACTTTCCTAGCACCAACTCAACTGAGTGATGTTCGTTTCCTCTCTTACTGATAGAGCAACCAGCCCTTCTCTTCAGTCTTGTATGGACAAATGAATCCACGAGCACAAGGGCTGCACTGGGGAGCTGTCCCTCTTCTCATAGGCACACAGTGCCTCATTAACCCTTTGAGAAGTCTTGACTGATTTCAAAGGCAGCAGAACCGGGCCTCTGCAGAGGTCAGGATCTGCAGAAGCATTATTGTCTGATCAGGCTTTTGGGCTGTTTCTGTGCTGCTTCACTCTCTTTGGGTAGATGTCGTTGTCCATCCCCAAGCAGACACCACTGTGCAATGAAGCCTGTTAATACAGGTGACAGTAAAATTCGAGATATTTTGGCTGCTAAAGGAAGTGGTCACCTCCAGTAACATGACCACAGGAAAAAATTAAATAAAAGGAAAAGGTGAAGTTGAAGATCATTTTCCTTTATACACTGCCATGTTGCTTTTCTTGATGTGGCTTCTTACTTTGTGTGTGACATCTGTGGCTAAGGCATTGTCATATTTCTGATATGCTAACATAACATTTGACTGGCTTCCTCTGCATTCTTGTAATTAACTCCTAATATTAAAGCAGTTTCCATCTCTGGATCCGTCAGCAAGCTGATTGAAAGGCGGTTTAATTGCACAGCATTGCCAAGAAACATGTTAGGTGATTGCTAGCTGTGGTAAGAGTTGATGTGAAGGTAATAGAAGATATCACAGGGACTGAGATTTTGGTGGCCATTAGCAGAGGTGACTTCAAAAAGTAAATGATAATTAGTATAGGTTTCACTGAACCAAGTTTCCATCTGCTGCTAGTCACTGGATTTTGAGCTGCTCTCCTATTAAAGATTTGTGTGCATTTTCCTGGATTCTCGATGGAAAGGACACTCAGGGGAAAAGGGTATAAATCAACAAATAACAATGTAACCTGCAGAAATATAAATCTATGTAGATTAATCCATGTTTCCTAAATTGCATACTAGATTGTAATTCAATCAAAGGGTAGGGGTCTTGTGACGTTTATGAACATTTATGGATAGTATGAGTGCTCAGATTAAATGTCAGACCTGGTATTCAGTTTAGAATCACGTATTATTGTTGCTCATTAATATATAAAAACAACAATTATATCCACTAAAATCCTCAATTTAATTTTGCTGTAATCTGTCTCTGCTGTGTCACAGACGCAGTGCTGCCTCTCTGCCCCCTCCGATCATTTACAGGGCTCCACTGAATTTCAGCTGAGTCTCCTCTTTCACTGTTTTCCCCCAGCATGGCACTGGCTCCGTTTGGTCCCCTCTGAACGAGCAGTTCTCCAGTAAATTATTTTCTTCATCTTCCACTGGGATTGAATTCTAGTTTAGATAGTGAGCAGATGTAGTGCCTCCAGGAGGAGAGGGGTGACAAGACTCTGCATTTTAGATCCAATATGCTGAGTAGCTTACATGTGATAAAACTGTGTCCTTTGCTGGTTACGTATCAGTAAAGGTTTTGAGGCAAGAGCAGTCAGTTTAGGGTTATCCTAATCCATTGCCAGTCCTTGCTGCTAAAAGTGGTTCATAATTTGCCTTGCTTCTTGCCACTCTAGGGGCTGAACGAATAACATCTCTCACTTTGGTAGTAGTGCATCACGTCAGAGGGATCCTAAATCACTTTGCAAAAATAGAGCTGTCCCAATTTACTGCTAAGAAAAAGGCACTTGAGGCAGGCTAACTCAAGCCATTTAGTGAATAAATTGTAAGAAGCAACTGAATGCCAATTGCAAAAATTACTTTTGCACCTGAGATGTTTTGTTAAAAGTAAGCAGTACTTAAGCTAGCAAAGGTAAAATATTCTCAAGTCCCCAGGTGGTTTACAGCCAAAATTTCACTGACTTCCAATGGACTTCGATGTTAATGCCGAAACCACTTTCAAAAATTGTAGTTAGCCTCATAAATCGATTACCTGCTTATACAGTGTAACTCATATGACTGGATTTCACCATCTTAACTCCCCATAAACAGAAATTCTCCAGTGTTTAAGAACTTTATTCTCATTAAACTCAAGGGGGAATAGATTCCTAAATATCCTTAACATTAATGCCTTGCTTGTCTCTTAGTCTTTGTGATTTAAATGGAATTTCTTCACATGGCAAAGAAAGACAGAGTAGGCAGAATCTGGCTGCAGTGAAGCGAGGGCAGGATTAAGGTAGCCCCTGGCTATTCTGTCCAGTAGCCAAAACAGCTTCCAAATAATAATGATTAATTAACACTAGGAATTCAATATGAAAAAGAGCAGTGTGATTCCCTTTGTCCAGCCCACCAGATAAAGACATACTGGGTTGAAAACAAACGACATAGATAGAAACAGGTAATTATTCTGCTTATAACACGAAGACCTGGGGAAAACGATCAGCTTTCCTAGACTTCATTTTTTTATGTTCTTATATAATAGTATATCTTGAAGAAATCTACTGTGTTAATCTAATGTAATTAGGTTAAGTATGTCTCTGGTGACAAGCAGCACCATATGATAACAAGTTTCACCCCAGCATTTTAATGGTTCAGGTTCTGCTAGTGGTTTCAATTAAGTCAGCACGATTGCACAGGACAGTGAGAAGAGGATTTGGCCCACTTCTCTCCCGCATACGTGTTCTGCAGTTATCTAACCAGGAATGAATCATAGTTTCGTCAGACTTTATATGGAAAGTTTTGTTTTCTTGTATTTTCTTTTGAACAAAACTGGTAATCAAGTGTCCAGACCAATTGTGATCTTTTAAAAGATTATGGTGTTTCAGTTCTGGTGATTTGCCAGATTATAGTTTGCAGCTTCTAGTATATTGTGCCTGTCTAAAATTACCCTACAGTGTTAATTAGGTATGACAGTCTTGTTCACTTGTAGTAAATTCAATGGCAATGTTGGTGTAAGTCATTACTCAGCACCTCCAGAGTCTCAGGCCATAATTTGTAGAATTCTTTGGCATTCATATCACCAAAGTTGCTTGACTCCTTCCCTTAAGAGAACTTGTTTTATGTTGCTTATAACAGAGCCAAACTCTAATCACTCGGCCTAAAATTTTCCGTTCTGTTTTTTTTTTTCCTCATGTTGGATGATGCCTGCTTTTTTATCTTATTTTATTTAACTCTGGGGCTCCAAGACACATTCTTTGGCTTAGACCTCTTGTCTCAGGTTCTTCCATGGTGTGCAGTTCACTGGCCCATCGGCTCAAAACCCTGAAAGGAATACTTCCCAAATACTTGCTACTAACAGTCCTTCACATATAGTCTATCGCAGAGGAATCTGTGGTCTTCATGGCTAAATCTTCAGGAGCAATGTAAAAGGAAAACAAGGGCTACCTGCTTTGAAGAGAAGTTTTTTCCACCAGGAGAACTTCCCTGTTAAAGGTCGTCAGAGTAACATATTCTTGAAAGCAACATAAATGGACCTGCTCTCTACCAGCCTGATCTTGCCCTTCCTTTCATCTTGTGGCACTTCAGCTTTTCCATCTGAGCAGAATCCATCCTGTCATGTGTCTCATGGAAATCTTCCTTACATGGGGGAGCAGTCAGCAGATAGGTCCTCTCTGAGTGGCCTATCCAAAGGATGCTATAAGCATCTTGCTTGCTGCCTTGCAGTTTTTGATTCTTTCTGCTTTTTACTGCATTTCTTCCACTCTTCTTATGGATGACCAACCACTAGATACACACAGATGCTTTCTCTCGCACTTTCCTCTATCAGGCCTGTAATGCCCACAAATACTAGCTACAACTCTGAAGAAATTTCCTGCCTGCCTCCCTTTCTGTCCTGTGACAGCTCCTCACTTTTCTTTCACTACCTCAACTTAGGTTTATAATTCTCTGAGTATTTTTAATTGTTTTGAGGAGCTAACCTCTCCTTGTAACTGGTCAGGAAACAGAGGGTAAGGGCCATGTCTTGATTTAAGTACTGGAGTATACCAAGTGGATCCCGTGGTCTTTGTCCACCATGCTCCTGGTCCCCTGATAGCAGTCTTTTGGAGAGCACTGTCTGGTCCAACTGGTTTTTTCTTTCAGTTTGGTGAAGGGAAGAGGATACAGAACTGATTTGTAGCTTTGAACATTTTGAGGGCATCTGCCTTTGTTTTCTGTCTCAAATAGGAGTGTATCAGGCTTTGATTCGTTTTGCCTATTACTTCATCCCAGGTTAGTATGTTTTGGAAAATGTGTTGGCAATAAAGCTCAGATACTCCATAGTAGACTTTGGAAACTAGACCTGTGGTGTATGAAAAGTTTGCAATCCTTTAGCCATTCCACTTTCATGCAGCCTTTTCTTTTTCTTCTTAAGGGTCTCAGGGTAACAAATCTGTCAAGTCCAAAAGATACTGTGTTGACAGAAGGATCTAAGACAACACAATTTTTCTGTGCAGCTATCAGCTGTAATGTAAGCATCCTCAGCCCTAATAATATGCCTAACCCCTCTTCTGTGAAGGTCAGGATCAAGAAAGCAAGTTCTGTTTCAGAGGCCTGTGTCATCTGGCACGACTGCTAAGAAGGATGCCATTGAAATCTGGCAGTGTTTTTGTGATAAGAGCATTTGTCCATAGGAGCCACAAGCCTATTTCATGGAGGCTGTTGAACAGCCACCAGGAGATACTTAGTCTCTGCTGACTAGGAATTATCCCAGGACTGAAAGGCTCCTCAGCCATTACTGGTTTTCTCAACCACATAGTTTTGGGGTCAGGTAATTTGAAAACTTTCAAGATTTATGCAGTTTGTGAATTTAAAACACTTTTTTTTCTCTCTCTCCTATGGGATCTGCTACCATTTGTGAGTCTCCTCGATATCGCTTTTATATTGGTACATTTAGTTTGTTTATTGTCACTTAATTACCTTCTTTCTTTCTCTCTTTTCTTACCCAGATCACTCACAATCAGTTTGTGGCCTTCTTCTGAAGGAACCTTTCCTGACTGTTGTGTAAGTATTCATAGCAAACATTTTATACTTTTCATTTATATGAGTTGTGCATTTTGTTCAAGTTACATCCAAGTCAGCCTGGACCCCTTCTGAAATTCTCTGTTGTTCCCTATGGCCACAAGACTCAGTAGAGTTTTTATTCTAATGCAGCAGTCCAGGGTTTAATGCATTGTCACCTTATGGGTCTCAGACTTAGTTCAGTGACATTGTCTGATTGTTTGAATTTATATGTGCATTTCTGGATGATAATATGGAAGATCTCTGTGATATTTGGGGATATATGCATTGTAATGGGCATTATGCTGTTAAGTATGTAGTATTCCACGCTGTGCAAGCAATTAAACAGGTATAGGAAACAGTCAACCAGCATTCCAGCCTGTCCTTGCTGAAATCTGACCTTGTGACATGGGACCCTTCCTTACCCAGTCCTGTCCTCCCTAATACCAACCTACTCTTCTTATCAGCGTGGGTTAAATATGTTGTATCCTCTTTGACATCTGACAGTATTGAGATTAAAAATATGTTAGTTATTTCTTTGGAAAATGTTATGTAGGTTTCTTTTCTTACTTGGTCTCATTCACTTGAGTTCGGCTGTTGCTATAGAAGTTGTTAATTCAGTCACTTTTTAAATTGAAGAAAATAGTGTCTTAATCCAAGTAATTGTATTTTTAAGATCTAGAATAGGAAGAATTAAAATTTTTGTGGTTTAAGTTTTGCTTTTCCTTTTTTGGGGGGATAGGGCATGGAACTTTTGGGAGTTTGTTTGTTTTCATTTGGTTTTTAATTTTGCCAGGTTCTGACATGTGATGATTTTGCGTATTTGGAATAAAAGTTTGCATTTTGCTGGGATTCCTTCATGCATACTGGCAGTGAAACCTAGTGTTTTTAAAACAGTGATGCTTCTTGTTGCGATATAAAGGGAAATATAGCACTACCATTTCATAATATTTACTATAGTTAAGTAAAGACAGACCAAAGTTTTCCAAATGTCCACCACCAACTTAAGCCACTGTTTTGAGATGTCCAAGTTGGAGCTATTTAGTGAATGCCAAAAATAATGAGGACTTTTAAATTTAGATTTATAACTTCATACCCAAATATGCCTAGACTTTGTGTTACTTTAGATCTCCAATTTGCAATTCACATTCATGTCACCTACCCATTCAGAGAGGAAAGTAGATGGCTGTTAAAGTGCTGCCTGGATTGGTTTTTTTTGTTTTAAAAGGCATAGGACAGTAAGAAAAATAGCTCTTTCAAATTTGAGAGTGGAGTTAAACCTGCAAATTTTTGTTCAAGTTGTATTTTGATCATTTGAATTTCTTCAAAGGAATGCTAAAGTGCAAATGGGCATTCATAATTTTTTCAGGTGTATGCTGAAACAAACAAAGAGGTTTCTTTTACAGATACGAGACCTAAAATAGGTGACTTTTAACACTGAAAGTTGATTCACTACTTTTGCAGTACAGAAAGAAATGGCACACCTCTTTCTTCCTTGCCCTGTGGGCAGGAACATGAGATATGCAGCAGCGACTGTGAAAGGTGGTGTGACAGTGCCAGCTACCAAGGAGATGTATTTGAGCTGACCTATCATGTCTATGGTGTCCCCATATTTCTTTCCTTTCCCCTTTGCCTTTCATTATAAGGTGTCCCAAATCTGTAATTTACAGCATACTGTTCCAGTTTTGCTCTGATATATTTGCTACAAATAAGTAGGAGTCTATGCGCGTGCATAGCTCCCTGTGGCGGTGTCAGGCCCGTGAGACGAGAGGAGCAGAGGCCCCCACAGAATGCAACATGGCTTACATCTAATGTGACATTTATTTGACTCGGAAAGGCAATTGATTAAAGTCCCATCAGACCTTTGCCATCATGTATTATGTATTTATCCAGCAGGGGCGGTTCATAACAGCCCCTGACAAATCCTATTATTTTTGTTGCAGAACTTCATAATATCGATAAAAAGTGTTAATGATACTCAGGGATGTGTTGCACACACCACTTATGTTAAGACTTCCTGCAGCAGTGGCAAAATCAGTTAAGTCTGTGACAGGGACTAGGTGTCTTCAAAATGTGCACAAAAGGCACCAGTTTAGATGTAAGCAACAAGCTGGCTTCATGGTAGGTAGGCACATGGAAACCCAGAGCAGAAGTCCCTCTCTTGACAGTGCTTTGCTGTGTGACCATGCATAAGTGGTTTCCTGTCTGTCTGCCTTTGTTTCTTGACCTGAAAAACTAGAGTCAAACACTTTGTTGCTTCTTTAATTTAGGGTTATTCCACAGTCGAGGGCTTCTTTGTGCTTCTTCATTCCCAACTTAGCAAGCTCCATAGGAGTCTCACTTTATTTCAAGCATGTGCATAAAGTTTGGATTGTTTGTACTGGAAGACAGATCCTTCAGGCCATTGATAACCTAAATTCATTTCGGTAACAGAAAAAGTGGAATTGGGACATTTTTACATTAGCAGGTGTTAATGGTACCTGTCAAGCATGTTTCTGACCTAGAGGTAATAATCGATTTGTTCTGCCCTCTGCCTCAGTACCCAGCACTGGACTGTGTTCTCATAGGTCTACCCATAACTTGCTAATGCTTCAGTCTTATTCCTCCTGCTCCCCTAGGTTATACACATATCTGTCCGACTGTATGGCATCTAGATTTTGGATGGGGAGGGTTTTCATGGATCTCTCCCCAGCAGTAATATTCCCACTTAAGAGGAATACAATTAATCTCTGCTGTACTTTGAATGTCCTCAGGAGTTTGAGAGGAGCAGGTGGATTCTTTGTCAAAAATCACCCTTTTCATGCAAGAGTCTTCCAACCAGTCTTGAACCTTTCTATATTGTCAACAGTGTATAACAGTATCCTCAATACTAAGGTGCTTTACAGTGAGATAGGTTGCTACAGTAGAATAAATAGCTACAGAAGGACATTAATTTTACTTCCAAAGCTTTACCCATTCTGATAGAACCCCTACAATATTGAAACTGTTAGCTTTGCTAAGTGCAAATCCGAAATGCACCAAAGTGATCCAAATACAAAGAGATTGCAGGACATGTTAACCTCATTCAATGAACATCTGTCCATTTCCTTGATATAGGTTTCTGATGTAACTGGGTTGTACTGAACTCCAGCATCATTCCTACTACATTCAGCACTGATTCTAATCATTGTTATTTGACATTCTGTTAAAAAAAAAAAAGTGCCATTTATTCCTCAGCTTCATGAAGACATTTGGTCAAGTAATGATGACCTAAAGGAAGTTGAGCAGCATCCTACTGATCTCATCATAGTCATGAGAACCATCCATCATGTGGTCAGTGATTTGTATGTCAGAAGACACCCGGCAGTGTTCCAGCCTGCTAGTTGCCAGTTTCTGAGAATACGTATTCACTTCATCAGATGTGATGATGCTCAAATAGTCTTTGATATCTGTATGTGTCCCTGCTGTTGGTACTTGCTTACCACAGAACTATCATCTGTTGGCATTCTGAACCATCATCAAGAGCAACTAATTAGCACTGTCTGAATCCCTTTCTTTGGTTAGTATGCTTAGTATTGTCTTGCAGATGAAGAACAACAGTGACTGCTACATCAGGAACAGGGAGGAAGAATCTGTTCTGTTCTCAGGTTTCTTAAGAAGCTCTCCATTACTTCAGAGGCAGATAACCTCCAGGTCAAACTTATTCGTGAATCAAAAGCGAACATTTGTAAAATGCCAAAAAAGTCTAGATGTAATAAGCCTTATGTTTACAACAGCTTTCAAGAGTTAGCATTTTTCAAGAATTATCATAATTAACGTAATAAATAGACATGCAAATTAGTCAGAAGAATCAGTTTATCTGCTTCTGAAAATAAGGATTTCTTGGAAAGGAATGGTCAACTACACAGCAATTTGTGATAGGAAAGGGATAGAATTTCCCCAGCTTTTGTGTATCCCCTTAAGGAAGGGAATCGTAGAATACGTTGGGTTGGAAGGGACCTTTAAAGATCATCCAGTCCAACCCCCCTGCAATAAGCATGGACATCTTTAACTAGATCAGGTTGCTCAGAGCCCCATCAAGCCTGACCTTGAATGTCCTCAGGGATGGGGCCTCCACCACCTCTCTGGGCAACCTGTTCCAGTGATCCACCACCCTCATACTGAAGAACTTTTTCCTAATATCCAGCCTAAATCTACCCTTTTCTAGTTTAAAACCATTACCCCTTGTCCTATCACTACATGCCCTAGTGAACAGCTTTTCCCCAGCTTTCTTATAGGCACCTTTCAGATATTGGAAGGCCGCTATAAGGTCCTCCTGCAGCCTTCTCCAGGCTGAACAACCCAAACTCTCTCAGCCTGTCTTCGTAGGAGAGCTGCTCCAGCCCTTTGATCATCTTTGTGGCCCTCCTCTGGACCTGCTCCAGCACTTCAATATCCTTTTTGTGTTGGAGGCTCCAAAGCTGGACGCAGTACTCCAGGTGGGGTCTCATGAGAGCAGAGTAGAGCGGCAGAATCACCTCTCTTGATCTGCTGGCCACACGTCTTTTGATGCAGCCTAGGATGCAGTTTGCCTTCTGGGCTGCAGATGCACGTTGATGGCTTATGTCCAGCTTCTCATCCACCAATACCCCCAAGTTGTTTTCCTCAGGACTGCTTTCCAGCACATCAACTCCTAGCCTGTACTGGTAGTGAAGATTGTCCCAACCCAGATGCAGGACCCTGCACTTGGCCTTGTTGAACCTCGTAAGATTCACCTGGGCCCACTTCTCTAGCTTGTCCAGGTCCCTCTGGATGGCATCCTGTCCCTCTGGCACATTAACCTCACCACCCAGCTTGGTATCATCAATGAACTTGCTGAGGGTGCACTCAGTCCCACTGTCAGTATCATTAATGAAGATATTAAACAGCACTGGTCCCAGTACAGACCCTTGAGGGACACCACTTGTCACCATCTTCCATCTGGACATTGAGCCATTGACTACTACTCTCTGGATGTGACCATCCAGCCAATTCCTTATCCACTGAACAGTCCACTTATCAAATCCATACCTATCGAACTCAGAGAGAAGGATTTTGTCAGGGACCGTGTCAAAGGCCTTGCAGAAATCCAGATAGATGATACCCATAGCTCCTCCCATGTCTACTGATGAAGTTACTCCATTGTAGAAAGCCACTAGGTGGTCAGGCAGGACTTGCCCCTAGTACAGCCATGCTGGCTGTCTTGAATCACCTCCCTATCCTCCATGTGCCTCAGCACAGCTACTAGGAGGATCTGTTCTATGATCTTCCCAGGCATAGAGGTGAGGCTGACAGGTCGGTATTTCCCAGGGTCCTCCTTTCTATCCTTTTCAAAAATGGGTGTGATGTTTCCCTTCTTCCAGTCACCAGGGACTTCACCTGACTGCCATGACTTTTCAAATATCATGGAGAGTGGCTTGGCAACTACACAGCCAATTCCTTCAGGACTCTAGAGGGCAACACCTCCACCCCTCCTTCCTCACCTGTACCTTCTAAACAGCTTGTAGCCATCAATAATCACACTCCAGTCATGGGATTCATCCCACCAAGTTTCAGTAATGGCCACTATGTCATAGCTTTCCTGTAGCATGGTAGCTTCCAGCTCCTCCTGTTTGTTGCCCATGCTGCGTGCATTGGTGTAGAGGCATTTCAGCTGTGCTACTGGCTGTGTCACCTGCTTAGATGGACACCCCTTCCTTCCTGCAAGGTGTTTCGTGGAAGCTACCCTGTTGGCTCCTAGCACCTCAGGGGCCTCTGGCTTGTCTCTGTAAGACTTTGCCTTTGTTGCAACACCCACCACATGCCTCAGGGCAACAGGTTGAAGGCCCTTACTATCACCCCATTCCTCCAACCCTGATGTGTCATCCTGCCGCTTGTCACAGACAGTCTTGATATTATTATCCCCGTCCCCCTTCATATCTAGTTTAAAGCCCTGTCAATCAGCCCCGCAATCTCTTGGGGCAAGACCCTCTTCTCCCTTTGAGAAAGGTGCCTCCCGTTAGATGCCAGCATGCCTGGTGCCATGTAGGTCATCCCATTATCAAAAAAACCAAAACCGTAGTGGTGATACCAGCCATGGAGCCATGTGTTTATGGATCGTATCTTCCTGTTCCTTCCTATGTCACTGCTTGCAATCGGAAGAAGAGAATTAAAAACAGCCTGCATCCCAGATTCCCTGACTAACGGTCCTAAGGCCCTGAAGTCTTTCTTTGTTGTTTATGGACTTCAAGTTGCCATTTCCTCACCACCCACCTGGGAAATCAGTAGTGGGTAGTAATCAGTGGACCTTACCAAGTTGGGAAGTTTCCTAGCAATGTCCTTAACCTGGGCTCCAGGGAGACAGCAGATCTCTCTGTGGAGAAGGTCTACTTGGCATATGGGACCCTCCATTCCCCTCAAAACAGAGTCACCTACAATGATAACTCTTCCTTTCTTCTTTGTGGAGGAGGTTGGGATGTGGGCAGTAGGCCTTTCTGACTGTAGAGGCCCCCTGATGTAGACTGCCCATCATCCACATCCTCATTGGTCAGATCTTCCTCAACCAGAGCCTCATACCTACTGTTTAGAGGCACCTGGAGGGGCAAGGCGGACAAGGAGGGAGTCGGCCTGCTGCCCCAGCCTTGAACTACCCTCCATTCACTCTCTCCATTTGGGCTTCTGCCTTCTGCCTGTCAGGAGCAGGACATAGGGGCTCCTTGATCCTGTGTACTTACCTTTGTATGCTCCCATTTTTGTTTCAAAGAGGACAGAGCCTGTTTCGCCTCCCTGATGCTCCTTAACCTTTCAGTTTCCTCCCATAGCTCCACCACCAAGCTGAGCAGGTCATCCACCTGTTCGCAGTGCATGCAGCAGTTCTCATAGCTGCCACCCATTGCTAGAGAAAGCGTCTGGCACTCCCTGCAGTATGTGGCCTGGATAGCTGCATCTTTCTGTGGTTCCTCCATCTGGGTTCCCACATCCTTTCTGGTGGGTGCTGGGATCCTGACCCTCCGCTGGTTGGAGACTGTGGATGAGCTTTTTCCTGCCTGTGCTTTTTCCTGCCTGTGTTGGGTGGGTGAGAGTCAAGGGTGACCACACCCCCACTCTCATTAAAAGAGCCCCCAGAGGGTGCGATCTTCTGCTCCGGAGCCCTTTGCCTCAGTGGCTTCAGAATGTTCCAGAAAAGAGAACGACATGGGCAGAGGCTCTTCATTTGGCATTTGGAAAGCAGAGAAATGGGTGAAACAGCTAGAAATAGCAGTGGAGTGGAAATTCTGCTCTGGTGTGTTCATAGAAATCAAATTGGGAATGCACCCTGGGATGAATGTTCTTGAACAAGTGCCACAACTTTAAGCTTTTTTCTTTAGCTGAAGACATGACCATCAAATGGACTTAAGCAATAGATTTACATTTTTAAAAGTCCTTTCTTAAAACAAATCTGGTGAAGTTCATGGTTTTGTTCTAAAGCATCTTCAATAAATGTAGACCCAATAATAGATCTAATATCCAGAAAACCAGAAAAGTAACCAGGTTAAAAAAAAGAAAAAGAAAGGCAAAATTTGGTACTAGTTTTTAATTCAAGCATTAGTTTTAAGTGTTAACAGTCAAATTATTTAACAAATAGCACATAGCTATGCAGTTGATCTGTGGATTACAAGAGAGGCATGTATGCAGCCTGCTTTCTAATTGCAATACATACAAGATACCCACTTAAGTTGCATGTGATTGAATTTAAGATTGGCCAGCATGACAGCTGAAAATGTCATGCCTTTCTGCCATTATGCTTACTAAAGATCTTTTTGTTCTGGCTTATTTTTTGTCTAATTAGCATAATACAATGTATTGAGTCTTAGGTTTTTTTGAGATATAACAGATTACAGCAGGAAAAAAATGGACTTTAAACTAGACAATTCGGGGAGCATGGTAGTTTAGATTTAGCTAGAAAAAAGAAAGGGACAGAAAGAAAATGCAATTATTCAGTGTGCTTTTACCCCACACTGGCATAGTTTAATATCTTTGGATGTAAAAGACCACCTTGCTGAATCAGTAGCAGCATTTCCTACTGCAGTTTGAACACCAACCATCAAAATATTAAGACAGTCCAGTTTGTTAGGTCTGAAATCACTGCACAAAAAGGCACAGCTACAGAGTGTAGCAGAGTTTTTCAGAATATTCCCTTTGCAATGATGGTAAATTATCTTCCATCTTTGGCAAGCACGTTGCTGTTCAACAGTTATATCTCCAAATGTCTCTCTTTTTTTCTGAAAGGTATTGTCAGTCCTTCTCCTCTTCGATGCACTCTGCCTTAACTTTGTGTTGTATACATGTCTACATAAAATGTACACACCAGAAATAAGGCAAAAAAGGGTACTAAGAGCAAATAGTGCTGGAGGAGTGGTTACTATAAAACTGAGAAATAGGTGGTGTTGTGGTTTAGGGTTGGGCTGGCCACTAAATCCTGGACAGATACTCTCTATTAATCCCTCTCACCTCCCCAGAAGGGAAGAGAAAAGAGAATAAGGGGGAGATACTTTACGGGTTAGAATATAAAACTAACAGATTTAATAAAATGATAGTACTAATACTAGGGGATAATGTAAATAGGAAAATAATTTTATATATATATATATAAAATATAT
>NW_010165598.1:22687-29321 GCF_000695765.1 Mesitornis unicolor | reverse complement strand
CAAGGCCGGGGCTGGGACTGGCACCAGGGCTGGGCCGCGGCCGCCAGGGCGGCTTTTAAAACGATATTATTCTCATGCAAAGAGACCTGAGCATGCCACAGGTGGCATTTTCTAGACTGTGGCCGGAAAGGGGAGGGAACAATACTGATCTCTGACCCTCCAGGGTCCTACAGACACCACCTGTCCTTCCCTTTCAGGCTGGTAACCCTTAAACCATAACAGAAGGAACCTTTAAAGATCATCTGGTCCAACCTCCCTGCTTACTGCAGGGTCAATGTTACTAGATCAGGTTTCTCAGAACCCCATCAAGCCTGACCTTGAATATCTCCAGGGATGGGGCCTCCACCACCCCTCTGGCCAACTCTTCCAGTGATCTACCACCCTCTTATTGAAGAACTTATTCCTAATATCCAACCTAAATCTACCCTTTTCTAGTTTAAAACCATTAACTCTCGTCCTATCGCTACATGACCTAGTTAGTGAACAGCTCTTTCCCAGATTTCTTATAGGCACCTTTCAGGTACTTTTCAGGTACTGAAAGGTTGCTATAAGGTCCCCCTGAAGCCTTCTTTTCTCCAGGCTGAACAACCCCAACTCTCTCAGCCTGTCTTTGTAGGAGAAGTGCTCCAGCCTTTTGATCATCTTTGTGGCCCTCCTCTGCACACACTCTAGCACTTCAATGTCCTTTTTGTGTTGGGGACTCCAAAGCTGAACTCAATACTCCAAAGCAGAGTAGAGGGGAAGAATCACTTCCTTCGATCTGTTGACCACACTTGTTTGGATGCAGCCCAGGATGTAAGTTGGCTTTCTGTGTTGCAGATGCACATTGGTGGCTCATGTCCAGCTTCTCATCCACCAGTACCCCCAAGTCCTTTTCCTCAGGGCTGCTTTCCAGCACAGCATCTCCCAGCCTATATCAGCAACGATTGTTCTGACACAGGTGCAGGACTCTGCACTCGGCCCTGTTGAACCTCATAAGGTTCACCTGGGCCCACTTCTCCAGCTTGTCCAGTTCCCTCTGAATGGCATCCCTTCCCTCTGGCACCTCACCACCCAGTTTGGTATAATCAGAAAACTTGCTGAGGGTGCACTCAGTCCCACTGTCAATATAATTACTGAAGATATTAAACATAATTTCTTTAGACCTGCAATATACTGCTTTGGTAAGGTAGTCTATTTGGTGTCAGAAATGTATCTTTGAAAATCCTACCTCCACAGTATGCACTTTCTCAGGCAGGTTATCATGTCTCACAGTTAATTGACCTTGTGGAAATGATGCAGCTATGAACACCCCTCAGGAACCTGGCTCCTGGTATTCCCCAAGATCACATTGAACTTATTTGCCATTGTCCCTCCTGCACACTGTGCCCTCTGTGCTGAGATTCTTTCAGTTCTTATCCCTGGGACCTAAGAGATGATAGGTTTCTAAGTAAATTCAACAGCTCAAAAATTTTTGTTATTCCTTGAAATTCCACGAGGGCTTGGTAGTAGTAGTTCAAAAAAGTACCATGAGAAAATAATGCTCGTATTTGCTTTTACTGCAACATCAACAACTGAACTTACTACCTTATTTCCAACCAACACTATAACTTTCTTTTTTAAACTTATAACGAAGTGGGGTCCTGGTGTTTTAGGTAAAATAACCCCCTTATTAGATTTGCTTTTACCATCTACCTGGGAAGCATGTCTTCCTGCACATCAATTTGTAGTTTAAAAAATAATCTCCTATCTTGCTTATTAAGGCCATTAATGCATCAAGTCCTTTGTTTAGTTATGTTTCTTTTGTTCTTCAGGGAAAATGAACTTTTACTGAACAGTTAATGATTTCACATAAAAATATCCCAGAGTTTAAGCAATTACTTTTTCTCTCTCTTTTATTGGACCACTAGGTTTCACCTCACTCAGAATCAGAAATGAGAAAGACCTTTCAGAATCTTAATTTTATTGACAAGAAGTTCTTAATTTTGAAATAAATGTGAAATATAAGCTAATTTCTTATTTATGTTAAGCTAAAATCATTATCTGTCCCAGTAAATAAGTAGTAAGGAGGAAGACCTTGTTTGATGAAAATCTCTATGCTATGGCCTATATGGGCATGTACCTGGACCCAGGAGATGCTTAACTGATTTCACTGAAGCTGATTTCATTGCAACTGATTTCAGACTTATTGAGTTGTATTTTTGCCACATAAGGAAACATAATGTGGATTTAAATGTAGGTCAATTTAAAGAACTAAAGCAAGACATAGGGACATTAATGCAAAAGAGAAAGGACTTTCAGATGCAGAATCACAGAATTATTGAGGTTGGAAAAGACCTCTGAGATCATCAAGTCCAGCCTATGACCTAACACTACCACATCGGCTAGACCACTTCACTAAGTGCCACATCCAGCCTTTCCTTAAACATGTCCAGGAATGGCGACTCCATCACCTCCCTGGGCAGTCCATTCCAATGCCTGATCACCATCTCTGTGAAAAAGTACTTTCTAAAGTCATGTATATAGCTGTCACTACAAAGAAGGAAATAAATCTTTTCCCCAAAGGGTTATGGCATGATGTGACAAGATAGCTTATGGAGGCTTTTCTAGCTTTATGGGTCTGGTAGTAATTGATCAAGCAGAGTTTAGGTATGTTCATGGGTCCGAAAGACATCCTTCCACAGGTCATACACTTGTAAGATTCAGAAAATTGTTTTAAAAATAGATTAAAACATGTTCGTTTGTAAGATTTGTTGAGAGGATAAATGCATTAATGTATATGAAAACAATAGAACAGATTCTGGATAGAGTATGAAAATTCGCAGATTCACCCTTGTTTCTCTTTGGCTTCTAAATGAACTCTCAGTTCTGTTGTGAGAGTAAAAAATGTTTCACAGTCTGTTCAAGTCAGGCAGTAATGGCTTGGCTTGATTTAAAACAAGTATTTGTCAAGAAGAGTTACTGGTAGTGAAACTTACTTCATCAATTAACTGGCATATCAAAAATGAGAAATATTGTTCAAAAGTAATTTGTTGTTTAGTTCAGGCAGACCAGATCATCTTCAACATGAGGGTTGAAAATTAAACTTGGAGATTAACTATGAACATTTCTTACAGTATTTTTCACTCTGACCTCATACATACAATAGACATTTAAGCATTAAATAATATATATTAATAATTGTTATCCACATAAATGTTCCCACGGGCTTTAAGTTCAACTTTATGAAGTTTTTTCAGGACTATCTCTAATAATTTAATTATCCTTACTAACATGTCATAGTGAAACAAGAAGACTTCTATAAAACATCTAAATTTTTTTTTTACCATTACTTCTTTGTTTCAGGCTATCATTTATCTCTGGACTTTCAGACTCCTTCATTTGTTTATTAAAATCAGGATTATAACTATGTGATTTCAGTTTCAAGGAAGTCAGGGCATACGGTAAATTATCACATCAGCAGATGAAATATTTTAACTGGATTATATTTATTTTATTCTTTTAATCTCTAGTAATATTTTTGTGAGGTTTTGTTTGCTTCGTTTTTGTTTCTGTGTTTTATTCTACTGGCACTGAAAAGTTGTCAGACATCAGTATATATTATAGAAAGGGATTTGTCAGTTTGTCAGACCACTTTGCAATCCCATGACTAATTTGAAATCTCTGATAACTCTTAGGTCATTAATTGTCACTATTTTTGTGGGCAGTCCATCATAACTAACATGTTGAAAAAGAAACATATCAAATTGCTTTTGTTGTCGTCGTTTATTTTTTCCTCACGATCTTGCAGTGTAATTTTTTTCAGGTAATTTTGTTGTTGCCTGTAAAATTTTCCCATCTTTTTATATCTTGGAGATATTTACAAAAGACTTTAATTTAAGACAATATTTTCGTTTAGCTAATATTTAGTGTATGTTCTTCATATAATTAATGGAAATGTAACAGTATCTAACACCTATCACTGCAATATATGCAGGAAAAATCTACTCAAATCAATCCAATGATTGGAGGACTATAAGTGCTGATTTGTGATTTTTTTCAATCTTTAAAGAAAGTTAACCTATTCTTATTATTATTGCAAACACTTAAGATATGTCACAATTATTATCCAAATCCTTTGACCATGTTCTTTTCATTCAGCTACTAGCTTTGTAATTACATTTAAAATGTTCAGCTGCCTCATCGTATTCTTTCTGGGCCACACCGGTTATGTCTTATGGTTTGTTTTCTGTAGATTTCTATGGCTTTCTTTTTATATTCTGAGAAAGGCTGTTTTTTAAGGAAGGCTTGAATATGAAAATGCTAAGAAATTTTTTTTTATAATTCATTTTTACTAAAATTTTCAATTATTATCACTTTGATTGCTGACTCCATAGGTCTTTTACAGAGGAACTTAGAAATAATTGTCAGATATACAGTAAATGTGTCAGTTAAATCCATATAACTCAGGAATATGGCCATTCTGTCAGGTTCAAATTCAACTTAGGAAAGTATTCATATATACTAACTTCAGTAGTTTTAAAGAGAGTGTCACTGAGACTTGCATAGAGGAGAAAAGGAGAGGCAATACTCAGAAAAAGATTAATCACGTTAGATACTTCCCAAATAACCAGAGAACAGGTGAGTTTGGTGTCACTGTCTAGAACCTTGTCTGGGTAAAATGTGGCATAGTTAACTGGGATATATATGATGTGATTTTTGTAAAGCTCATCTTTTAAGAAGAGAGTGAATTCACTTGGTTACTGTCGCATCTGGCATACTGTGGGGAAAAGAGACATGACTGCAGAGTTCAAAATAACAATTTACTTGAACAACATGTTGGGATCCAATACGTCACTATCGCAGGTTCTATGGATACAATGGAGGTTTCACTATTGCAGTTTTAACAGCAAGACTACACTGTTACAACCACAAGAGATTCCCAAAAATGCACTATTGTAACTACAGTAGTCACAGAATGCACTATTACAGCCCACAGGCAATTCATGACAGGCCACAGACCACTCACAAAACTCACTATTACTGTCCATAAGCAACTCATAACAACTCCCAGGCTACTCACAAAATTCACTAGTACAATACACAAGGTGATTCATGGAACACACTATCACAACTCACAAACAACTCAGAATACCAAATGTGTGTTAGTCAATTACCTGCAACTACAAACTTAAAGCCTGCCAAATATTCACTTACCCCTCCAGGCTCCCACGTAAGTTACCTTGACCAGCATCCTGACCAAGGGTGAAGGGTCTCATCACTCTATGACTGGAGAAGTAACTCCCAATTTCTAGCATGAATCTTAGGGTTCATCTTTTTATTCCCTGATGTATGTGACAGCAGGCAGCAGTGTGTCTGAGTGGATTAGACCACCTGGGGTGCTTGTCTTTAGCAGTGTTTCCCCTTATCTTTAGTTATTCGTGGGTGAAGTTCTCTTCTGCATGCTCTGTCTTTTGCATATTTTTGTATTGTTTGACCCCTTAAAGCCAGACAGAAATCCTCCGACTTATATTTGTCTTACTTTTAGGCAACTGAATAGTGGTTTGATTGGGACTCAAGGCATATTCTTTGTTGAGGGATTTAAAGACTCATCTCAGGCTTCAGTTCTTTGAATGATGCAGCACTGCCCTGTTTAGTTCTGTGCTTACCAGACAACTCAGGGCTGAGCTATCTACACAGCTCCCCATGGGTCATCTCTGCAGGGCCTCAAGGCAATCCAAGGCTGAGTTGCTCTTGCAACCCCCCACGAGTCACCTGGTGCACTAGACATTACTGAAACCTGTTTAAACTATGAGCTGGACCGATCCTTACACATACAAAGGCAATCGTATGCCTGTGACTCTAACCTTACTAGTGACTGAAAGGGAAACTAAAAGGGAAAGAACAGCAGAAAACAGCAGATTTCAGAGGTCTTTTTCTGTATCTTAAGTCTTTCCTCAAAGAGACATTCAGAAAGGATATGTATGTAGAACATCCTAGAATATCATGTTTCTATATCCAATATTATTTTGATGTTTTTGTTAAAGCAGTATCTTTCAGGTAGCTATCATTGAGCTGCTTTCTGATAATCTATGTAATGTTTCAAGACAACTGTGTTCTGTGTGAAAGCAGGTGTTGATCTACTGGTGTAAACACAGGCACAGAAGCATTGGAATAAACCTAGGATTTATTTCCTTGGGCTGAGTTACCTAATCTCGATTAGGATGAAAAAGCTCAATAACTCTCTAACATAATGCAGAAGCAGCATGATCTGAATCCAGTTGCATTTGTTACAACCAGTTCAGAATTGCCCAATACATGAAGTATATCTCCCCTTTGTAAGAAATAGCATATCCACTTCCTTGTTTTCTCCTCTAAACTGTTTATAAACTATGCTAAGCTACTTCTGTCAAGTCTGGGTAAGAGGACTCAAGTGAGGCAACAATAGAATCCCATTTTTTTGGTAAAATAATTCTTCTTTCCCTCTAGCAAATCTCATCAGTTTCTCCCAGTCACTGGTGTTAGTGTTAGCAACAAGGGAGACACATTTTCCACATGGTATGCAGACTTCTTCAGCAGGCTTCTACAGAATATATCTGTGTTGCATGAGTTATTCTCCAAATCAATAGCCAGAGGAGATGAAAGCTTTAAATATTAAGGCAGTTATGTCAGCACA
>NW_010165598.1:18779-22656 GCF_000695765.1 Mesitornis unicolor | reverse complement strand
AGCAGGAAAGCTGAGAGCCCGACAGCTTTTGCTCTCTGTGGTTTCCAGCCACTTCCTCACATATGTGCAAATTTTAAAGTGGGTTTTTTGCAAACTTTATTCTTCCACAACAGCTTTCTCTTTCATTTCTGTGTTTCCTGTTTGCTTCTTCCTGTTCATCCTTACATTTATTGGTCCTGTGTTTCTTCAGAGGAAATTCCTATGACCAGACAATGAAAGAACTGAAAAGAAAATGCAAAGAAAGTTCAAGGCTTCAGCCTGAGTATAATTAATGATGTCCCTTTATCACATTTTCTTTGACAATTCCAGGTGCACAAAGTTTGCTTTTAGGCATAACTTGTACAGGCATCTCTATTTGAGGCTTTTTCTGTCTTGAAATGTGTGAAATCTACCTCTTACTAGGACTTGCAAGTCTTGTTTTTCTTCTGACCTTGTTGTCAATATTTCTAGTAATTTTTTTTTAATGGACTAAATTATGCAAAATTTTCAACCAGTTCTAATTTGGATGTAGGTCAAAAATTTGATCTAAAACATGGATTGCTTGCAACTGGAATAAACTGGCTCCTTTAACACTTTTGAGTACTTCCAACATAAGGGATAGACTGCTCAAAATTAGTCAGAAATATAAATGCATTTTTTACTGTATCTCTATTTTTGCTTTGTCTATATTTTAAAAGACTTAGATGTTCTACTTTTGGTTACAAGTTTTGGTTTTTTTCCCCAAAGAAAATGAATTTTATTTCATCTGAGTGTAAATTCCCCTTTTCTAGATCTTTATTAAGACAAATAAATTGCAATAATACTATTAGTAACATTGATAACACAGGTAACATAAAAATTTTATTGAGAACACCTGTTTTCATTAAATAACTACCAAAGAAAGCCCTTGTACATGTGGTTTTGGTTTTATATGTTAAAACTTTTCAAAATCAGTATTTAAGCTTGTTTCATAAGATATAGGAAGGGCTAATATGTTCTTTTAAAGGCAGGAATTCAATTATTGGTGTGTCTTTTGCTTAAGCAGGTTAAAACAAACTTGTCTGTTCTTGAAGCAATTAATAAAATCAACTTAGCTACTTATTTCATCAGCTAAACATAATATAGAATGACAGAATCACTTATGAAGAAAATGGTCAGATGCCAACCTAAACAACGTATAAGGACTCTGAGACATAAAGCAAGTATAGTACCTAGGTTTTCACTATCATGATGGTGAAATAGAAATCTAGAATATAAAAACTGATGATTTTTCCAGGATGTTTCACCTTTTCTGTAAAAACTTCATTAGTTATTCCCAGGTATTATTTTCTTGAGCAAAGGCACTGGTTAAAAAGTCCGTTTCATTCTGAAATTCAGTTTTGTTTTTCTTAGGTTTATGTTCTATAATGCTTGGGTAAGTTTGACATAATTACTAAATGATTAGCATTCCATAAGTAACTAATTTACACTACATTAAGTATAGGAAAACATTAGATATTCCCAATGACTGCAATTTAAAGCAGGTAGTTGAAAACAACTCTGTGGATTCTGATCCACAAAGTTCTTATCCTTTAGGTTTATCTTTGTATGTGCACATATGTGTCTAGGTACTGTTTTTTGCCCAGAGCAATGCAAGGACTGTAAAGGCATGGAATATGATTGCTTTGCCCTGTTGACACAGACTGGCTATGACATGAAAGAAACAATAAGTCCTTAATAGGTCAAAGAATGCCCCCATGGCAGGGCTGCTGGGACTAGATTATCTTTAATGTACCTTCCAAATCTGACCATTCTGTGACATTAGGCATTAGAAAGAAGTTTTTCACTATGAGGGTGGTGAAATACTGGAATAGGTTGCCCAGTGAAGTGGTGGAGGCCTCATCCCTGAAGACATTTAAGGCTAGGCTTGATGGGGCTCTGAGTGACCTGATCTATTTAAAGATGTCTCTGCTCACTGCAAGGAGGTTTGACTAGATGACCTCTAAAGATCCCTTCTAACCCAACACATTCAATGATTATAGGATTCTAAGAATGCACCAAAATCATGGATTCATAAAAGAAATCAAGCAGGCAGTATGGCTCCATTGAGTGTGTACTTCTGATGAGTTGGCATGGAGTATCTCCACCACACTACCTTCTTTTCCTTCACAGGAAGGTAACAAAGGTGGACCAATTTAGTACTGTATCTATGCCAATTAAGTAATCTTTAAAACATCTGTATATTCTCAACTTAATGACTTCCAACTTTCTTAAAATATTGTTTTCATTACTTTTGCAAGATACTAACTCTCACTATCTAACTGACTGCAAGACATTGCTTCTCACTATCTAAATATTTGATAGTAGATCATAGTGATTCAGTTGCCTTTAGAAAAGATGGATAGTTGTCCTTCAGTCTGAAGAAAGTTAGAATTTAACTGACATTAATTAATTTATAATGAAGGTGTCATGCATTCCATTTTAAGTTATGCACTGGTAAAAATGAATGTAAAGTTTTCTTTTCGTTCTTCATCTTTTGCTATTCTACAATCAGAAATCACTTGTCTTATGCAAATTGTTTATTGTTCTTGAAATATCAAAGTGCTTTTTTTTCATTGACAATAACAGCATCCTCTTTTTTGCTGGACAGTCACACTGCTGGATTTAATATTTAATTAAATATTTTCCAGTAGATGGCAGCATTTTACAGTGATTGAAAATACTGAATGGTGCCTACAAAGACTGCTGTAGCTAACAGGTTGTTAGGCCTTTCCTCTGCAAACATTGGTTAAAAAAGGGGTTTATGACAAAGAAAGAG
Source organism: Mesitornis unicolor (assembly GCF_000695765.1). NCBI lineage: Eukaryota > Metazoa > Chordata > Aves > Mesitornithiformes > Mesitornithidae > Mesitornis > Mesitornis unicolor. The sequence goes on along the minus strand of NW_010165598.1, from coordinate 19,880 downwards.
TGGCCAAAACTTGTCGTGCATACTTTCATTTATTTTCCTATATTTATAAGAAATATCTATGTCTATCTATATCTGCATTAAAAAGACTAAAAGTACTACCCAAAATCAGTTGGTAGAAGTACTACTAAAACTAGGAAATACAAATGAAAATGCTAATTGTTCCAGTTGATTTACTTGATACTATCTGAAGTTAAGATAATTTGATGTTTTAATGCTATTAAGCTGAGTGTGTGCCAGATACCGGAAAACCTCAGTGATACAGCTGAAACTAGGGTTTCATAGTATTGGAACTTTTTCCGTATTTAATTTCAGAGCATGCATACTAGAAGAAGTATGCTTTTCCACAGGTTTCCTCAAAATTAACATTCTTGCATTTATTGTAAATATTCCGCTTACTAATAACCCATTATATAGGGTTTTCTGTGAGGGGGTTTTTGGCTGTGTCTTTGGTAACGGGGGAAGGTCTATGGAGATGGCCCTTTAAGAAGCTACCTGAAAAAGCTCCCCGTTTGCCTTTGTCAGACCCACCTGTAAGGATCAGTCTGGCTCATAGTTTAAACAGGTTTCGGTGATGTCCAGTGCACCAGGCGACTTGTGGGGGGTTGCAGGAGCAACTCAGCCTTAGATTGCCTTGAAGCCCTGTCTCTGCAGAGATGACCCATGGGGAGCTGTGTAGATAGCTCAGCCCTGAGTTGTCTGGTTAGCAGGAAACTAAACAGGGCAGTGTTGCATCATTCAAAGAACCAAAACCTGAGCTGAGCCTTGAAATTCCCCAACAAATAATATGCCCTGAGTCCCAATCAAACCACTGTTAAATTGCCGGAAAGTAAACAAAGTAAGCTGGAGGATGTCTCCATAAGACATAGATAAGGTGAAGTACTGCTGGAAACAGACACCCCAGGTGGTCTAATCTACTGAGACATGCCCCTGCCTGCTCTCCTGTACATCAGGGGATAAAAGTCCCAAGATTCAGGTTAGAAATGGAGAGTTACTTCTCCAACCATGGAGTGATGAGAACCTTTCCCCCTTGGTCAGAATGCTGGCCAAGGTAACTTACGTGGGAGCCCTTACCTGGAGGGGTAAGTGAATATTTGGCAGGCT
>NW_010165598.1:13017-18391 GCF_000695765.1 Mesitornis unicolor | reverse complement strand
TTCAGCCCCACCTCTGACCAGGGCCAAGCCAATCAGTGCCTCTGCGAATTCATTTATTTAAGGGGGGTGCAGGGGATGCCTTGCTCTTTCTCTGGAACCGGCCCTGACCAGCGCGGCTCCGGGTGCGGGTGGCACGGCCCTGGCCTTGCCCAGCTGGGCTTGGCCGGCCCTGACCGCAACTTAAGCTTAAGCCCTGCTGCAGCTCCATCCCAAGAAAAAAGAGAGAGAGCTGGGATCTCCATAACCATCGGAGGAGACCTGCAGCAGAGAAAGGAGTGGGGTCCAAGTGGTGAAGAACACCAAGGTCAGTTTGAAGGAAAGAAAAGAGAGGAAGGAGGAGGAGGACGTAGAACCCAGGTTTCCCCTTGGCGACCTGTGGCGAGAGCTGGGTCGACAGGTCGTGTGTGAGGGAACTGTGACCATGGGCAGACCCAGACTGGAGTTTTGTGGACTTGGGCTGAAGCAGTTTTGTGTGTGAGGGAAACTGCAAATGTGGGCAGACCCATATTGGACTTTTGAGGACTTTTTTCCCCTGTGGAAAGGGGGGCACGTGGAAGCAGAGAGAGAGAGACACTGGGCTTAGGTTTTTTCTTCCCTACTCCTAAGAAAGCATGTGATGTGGCAGGAAAAACCAACCCCAAACGCCCACCCCCATCCCCCTGTGCCTCAAGGCAAAGGGGGAGGGGAAAGGTGAAGAAACTGGGAACAAAAGTTGAGCCCAGGAAGAAGGGAGGGGTGGAGGGAAGGTGTTTTGATTTTAAGATCTGGTTGTATGTCTTGTTGTTCTACTCTGATGTTGGTAACAAATTAAAATGGTTTTGTTTTTATTCCTTATGATGAGTCTGTGTCTTTTGCCTGTGACCTGTTTAAGTGATGAGAAGCCCTCCTAGTCCTTATTTTGACTAGCCCTTTTTTTTTGGGCCATCATGGTGCTCAGTTATGCACTGGGCCTAAACCATGACACCCATTCAGCTTATTAACCCCCATCCCTAATGTAAATTAATTAGATATAATAGTTCACATATCTAGTACACTTGCACATGGTTACTGTAATCCAAAATTTTAAGCACATCTGCAGACAGGAGAAAAGGACTTCTGGCATGTGTGAAGTAATGTTGCACAATGTTATCTATTTTCTCAAGCTTTTGGTGCACCCTCCCACCTTTTTTTCTTTCTAGGTTTCAGTGGCATCTACAGACCTTGTACTTTGAGAATGAGTACTTTTGTTTGTCTACTTTGGTGTCAGTGAGACAGGACTTGGTGAAAAGAGGTATTATCTTTTAAGAGATCTATGTTTACGTAAGTATCTAGTTCAAACATGACCCACCAAACGATAAACTAAAACAGAGTACGTCAAGAATTTCAGCTGGGTGCAATGTTTCCATTTTGTGAATGTTTTAGTGGAAAAATTGAACTCTTCTTGACACTTAAGGTGTTGCAGGACATTCAGTTCTGTCCTGAAAAGAGCAAGAAATTCCAGCCCCATTTAAGTAACCTTAAAAAATAGAACTCAGACCCGGAACTGCACAGGAAGTAGAGTTAAACATATATGATGTTCCTGGGAAACATTTAAATGTGAGGATGAACAATCCTTTGTAGTATGCTAAGGTAGACGATAGGGAATTAAATATTTATTTAAATAATTTTTAAATGGCTTGAATAAGTTACAGACTCTGTATCAAGAGTACAGTGTCCAGTGCTGGACTCCTCAATACAAGAAAGATTCCAGCAAAAGGTCAAGAAGATGATTAAGGGATTGGATAATCTAACATATGAGGAAAGGATGTGAATGTTGGGGTTGTTCAGACTGAAGAAGAGAAGGCTTATAGGGGTCATATCCATGTATGTAAATACCCAAAGGAAGGGTGTAAAGAAGATGGAGCCAGGCTTTTTTCAGTGGTGCCCATTAACAGTACAGAAGGCAATGGACACAAACTAGAAAAAAATGAAATTCCATGTCAACACAAGAGAACACTTTTTCACTGTGAGGGTGACCAAGCACTGGAACAGGATGCCCAGGGAGGTTGTGGAGTCTCCATCTCTGTCAATGTTCAAAACGCAGCTGGACATGATACTGAGCAAACTGCTTTTAATAGCCCTGCTTGAGCTGTGTGTATTCTAATTTGTCAAGATATTTATTACTTTCTAACTCTACAGAACTGAATACTAGTACACAAAATCTCCAGATCCTTAATTAGCTTAATTATATCCCATATTAAAGGGCAATGCTGTGTTAAAAAGTGTCATGGTTAAAACCCAGTGGGCAACTGAGCACCACAGTGCTCACAAAAGGAGGCTAAACAAAATAAAAGGACTGGAAGTGTTCTCACTCACCACATACAGTGATAAGAAAAAGACAGACTCATCTTTGGAAGAAAAAAACATAACAATTTAATTTCTGTTACCAGTAACATCAGAGTAGAACAGTGAGAGTTACAGCCAGATCTTGAAGTCAAACACCTTCCCCCACCCCTCCTTTCTTCCTGGGCTCAGCTTTGTTCCCAGTTTCTTTACTTCCCCACCTTTGCCCAGTGGCACAGGGGGATGGGAATGGGATTTATAGTCAGGTCCCTCTCCTTTCTCTGCTGCAGGTCCCTTCTGATTGTTCTGAAGAGTTCCTGTCTTTCTCTTTTGGGTTGGAGTTGCAGTGGGGCTTGAGCTTAAGTTCCTGGCAGTGCCAGGGCAGGGGCTGGGGCCAGTACTCGGGGTGGGGCCACACCACCTGCACCTAGGACCAGACTGGTTTGGGCATGGGCAAGAGAGAGCGATTCATGTGCTGCATCTCCCCTTAAATACATTAATTCACAGGGAACTGATTTACTTGGCCCTGGTCAGAGGTGGTTCTGACATTTTAGAGCTAGGGTATCTTCTAGTTGCTTCTTAGAGGGCTATCTCCATAGCTGTCCCACACTACCAGAAAAAAACAAAACCACTCACAGAAAACTCAAAACAAACAGCCTCTGCTTTCCCAGTCTAGTTGACTTGTGATAAGCTTTTCTGTTTTTATTGATGAATTCAAGAATTTGATATACCATTATGATGAGGTAAAGCAGTTATAAACTTGTTCAAAATTGAGCAGTCAAGGGTTTGGTACTTGCCTTTGTCCATATAAAACTGTTATGAACTAGTGATGTGGAGAACAAGACCATAAGATTTAGAATTGGTTAAAAAAAAACAAACCAAAAAACAAAGAAGAAAAAGAACGCAACTATTTTTGTTGGGGCTCATCCATTGATTGGTCCTCACTGTTCCATTATGGTACTTTTCTACTCTGTTTCCTATAGAGTGGGTAGATGTTCTATCCTGCTTCATCTTAAAACATTAAATCCAGTTGATTTTCCCTTTAAAGGAAACCTGAGAATATGACAATTTGGTTCTCTTTTTCTTTTTCCTACAAGTATCTTTTAATAAAATGATGACTAACAGCTTATATTAAAATCCCAAAGAACAGGAAAAAACATTAGAATTATTGATCCCAAAGTCTGAAAATTTATTTGAATATTTTGTCTTCTTTTATCAAATAGTAAGTAAAATAAACTATTAAAATAACTCAGAAGAAGGCTTAATATATATTACTCAGTCCAAAATAATTAATTTCAATGCATACATACTAAAAAAATTATATTCAACAGCTTTGGTATAAATAGTAATTAACATTGGCCATAATTCATGTTTTACACAATTCTAATACTGTTTTCAAGGAAATCTGCAGTAGGTGTTAATCAGTTTAAACTACTAAGGAACAAGCTCTGATAAATATTCATGGTTTAAATTACTTTGAAATAAAGTAACTATATACACTCATCTTGGAAAAGATTTTAACTTTACATTTGTCTTTCATGTGCAGTAAAGAGGTTGTACCTCATTAAGCACCATCATAAAACAATTCAGTCACCTTGAAATTTTGGATATTTAGCTAAAATTATGAGTTTATTCAGAAGTGGCTTACACAGTTGTTTAAATTCCAGTTATATTGCTTTCTGAGCAAGTCATTGAAGCTTTATCACCTTCAGTGATAGTATCTGGATTGATGCTCCTGGGGAGTCCATCTGCCTATTCTTAGAAACATCTACTTTGCTTCTGAGTTGATCCCAGGTATTGGACGAGATAGAAAGGAGAACTGGGAGAAAATGCAGTCTACTGATAATGACTAATTTATTTTATTATTGCCCTAAGTATTTAATTGTCTAACATAATAACTTTTTACTCATGCAAAGCCTCAGGACAAGGACCCTAAGGGTGCTTATGAAACCTTTTTTCTTTTAATTCACACACAACAGAAGTTGGTTTGCTGTTTTTTTCTCTCCCATAGCTTATAAGGAAGTCATGCACTTTAGGTAAAATTCTCTGTGTTGCTACACATAAGTCTATAGTTTTGTTACTGTTTAGCGGTATCTGCTTTATAGAGCTTATTTTTACATTTAAAATTTTAAGATTATGTGATTTCCTGATTTAGTTTATTCATTGACCTGAATTTTAAGATTTTGAAGAAAGACAAAAGACAACTCTGTAGAAACTTTAGTCCTTACAAAAGTATTTTGAATAAGGTATTTTCTTACATTCTATCAGTCTATGCTCTTGGTCCCTTGACTAATGAAGTAGAAATTCACAGAATTTCACACCCATAGTGAGGATTATACCTGTTAGGTATAATGACATGGTGAGGAGTATCTGCATGTTTACATTCAGTAAATAAGAACAGGAAGACAGACTTATTAGCCATCTCCAGAGTCCACTGATGTGTCCATGACCTTCCCAAAATTTCTGTGTGCAGCAATTTGTTCTTTGCAAAAGTTTGAATATATCTTGACTTTTTCTTACATCGGTACATATTAATTTCCTGCTTTACTGTGTGGTTGTCTGCAACCAAGGAATGCTCCCTCCTTTACGAAGAGCTTTTATAAGTTTACAGTATAGCAATGCCTTTTGTATTGCTTTACTTGTATCATCTTAGGTTTCATTTTCTTGAGTTATAGTCTATCTAAATGTCCTTGGCAGAAAAGCAATTATCATAATATGGGAATGTAAGCATCAGTTTGGCAAGTTATTTTATCTTGTTTAAGGTGAATTTTATTTGATAGTCTTAACTTCCTAATGCTGAAGTAAACACGAGTATGCCATTAACAGTGTTCTTAACCTAACTACAAATGTAGATGCTACTGTTTTCTACTGGGTAAGTCAGCCTTAATGCTGACCATCTGTCCTAGTCTTGGAGTAGTAGCCTAACTTTTGTCTTCTCAGAGAGCTTCTGGATCAAAGAGAGTTTGGCAGTCACAAAATGTGATGTGCAGCATCAAAAGGTGAAGACAGTTTGGCAGTCACAAAAATCTGTTGATGGACAGGAAATAAGGGGTAATGCAGGCTACAATCAAGC